>NW_027466164.1:385000-645000 GCF_046127955.1 Nelusetta ayraudi
CTTCAGCCCTTTAATGTTTTGATTTTGAGGCCCAGTCTTTGTTGCGGCGAGCGTGTGGACGTGGAAGCAGCAGATGTTTTCCTCAGGAGTGAAAAGGACTCACATTTCATGGCCATTTGAATTGAATACATTGATTTTGCTGGGCTACGGCCAACAATAAGTAAGTAACTGTAGTTTGGTCAGAAGAACTCCTGGCTTGAGCTATGCAGGCCTCACAAAACAAGCGTGGATGTATAGTAAGAGCTGCAGACGGTACCTCCGCTCTGTCCCTGCTGGCATGCCGATTTTTTCCCCGTGGCCACCTGTGGTATTGCAGAAAAATCTTCCCATGGAGCCCCAAAAAGCATGATTCCCATAGATTGCAAAATATTTTTTGGATTTTCTTGCCTTTAGAAAATCTTTAGAAAGATTAACGAACACGACTTAAAAATAAAATTAAATATACAATAGAAATATTTGAACTTGTGACTCATGAACTGCGTTTCAGGCCGGTGGCGGCCTGGTAACCGTTTCACAGGCATTCATTTCTATTTTCATTTCTTTATCTACTTTCTGATGCTTTATGTGCCCCATCGGATTTTTTGAGCTGGAGTACCTCCAATAGCCACTGAAAAAATATCCAGTATCCAGTTTCGACGGAGAAGTCAGTATATAGGTCCACTTTAGTGTGTAGTATGTGTAGTATGTGTGTGCGTGCGCATGTGTGGGTGACCTGCCCAACGTGCCTATGACTGTTCCCCACCTTGGCTGTAGGATTACAGATGACTGAAGGGTCCAGCGTGGACGTCCCCGTGCTGTTTGCGCCCAACTCCAAGGAGCTGAAACGGGCCTGGGTCTGCATCAGCATGAGGCCCCTCGGTACCCCTGGCAACGGCATGAGGTACGTTCACGTGTCTCATTATCTGTCTGACAGGCCCTATTTATATCCCGTTTGGCGCGTTAGTTTTTGCTACCTTTTACACCGCGGTTGGTTCCCTGCAAATAAGAGGAGAAATAAATATTTAACGTTTGCCGCGATCGTGCCAGACGTGCTGTGACAACACTGTGCGGAAGCAATAATTCATCCAGAATGTACCTTTGCACGTTGTTATCTCCCTGTCTTCAGGCTAGCAGAGGAGAGTAGCCGCTGAGGACAGGTTGTCCATCATCTACTTTCTTGCACACTCTCTTGTAATGTCGTAGGTTCTCAGACTTCCACAACATTTTATATTACATTTTACTTCCAAACTATTTTTTTGCGTCTACTTGGGCTCATGTGAATAGTGCCGACAGTTTTCAAATTGCTCTCCTCCGCATTTAGCTATTAGTGAAAAAAAAAGGAAAGTTTAAAAAGTGCCTTCGCCATCCAGATACACTTAAAACTTGACATTAAAATCACTTTTAATCTGTCAGTCGCTTGAGAGCCAGTCTGGTGAAATAATGGTAATGTCGTAGGTTCTCCGACACTTGATTTCCACAGCATTATATATTATATTTCACTTTCAAACTATTTTTTTGTGTCCACTTAGGCTCATGTGAATGTTGCTGACAGTTTTCAAATAGCTTTCCTCAGTATTTCATCTAATACCTGTGGGCGCTGTCATTTTTCCAAATGTTACTTCATCGCCATCTCATTCACCTTTCAGTCACGGGACGGTTTCAACAATGCTAACAAGGTTGAATTTATGGACAGTATGTTAAGCTCTGAGCAATGTCAAAATCATAAATCAAGCCAAATTTTACACACTGGCCCTTTAATGGTGCCTCTCACGTGAAGTTTTTAAATAACAAAAAAGTAGTTCAAAGGTGAAATATCCCTTTAAGTCATATGGCTTATTTACAAATGTAACTTGTATCTTGCATTTGCAGTTCAGTAGTCTCTCCTTATATCCAACAGGTTTGAAAAAAAAAAGAAAACTAAACAAACAAAAAAATCCTTGTATTTCAGGGCGAAGGAGGAAACGTGGACAGTTGGGTGGGTTTATCCCTTCATTGGGATTCCCCGCGCAGCGCCTCCAGGGGATTCGACTCTCGGTGTGGTCCAGTGCGAGGCAGGTTCCCAGCTGGAGAAGAAAATCGACCTGCTGCTCACTGGATGTCTGCCAGGAAACCGAGACCTGAGTGGACGCGACGGTGCGTTCATCTTTTTTTTCTTCTCTTTTTTTAATGTCCTTTAATGCTTCAAGTGATCCAGCAGCATCAGCATCGACAATTCAGACGCTCATTAAATCATTTATTCAAATGGCAGCCTCGTCACTGTAATGATGATGATAATGATGATGATGATGATGTCGGAAACGCAGGCGTGAGATCCGCGCACGTGGCTGATTCAGTAGCTGATTCAGCCTGATTCAGCGTGCTATTGATTGACCATGGCGTCGGCACGTTAGCATCTCGGTAATCAGAGCAGCGTGTCGCTAAGATTTGGTCGGGTGAAGACGCGACTGCAGGGCCTGTCTGTCTTCATCAGGTGGGAGGTGTTTTTGTCTGTGAAGAAAGTGCATCAAGAGGAAATGACAGAAACATTTGGGTCGATCGGCAGGATGGCTTAAAGGTCCAGTGTGTGAGATTTAGAAATTTTATACTGGTAAAAGCTTAATGTACTGCCCATAAATACATTAATCAACGTGTATAATCACAGAACAATAGAAGTCATTTGGTTTTCCTATCCATTGAACAGTTTATATGTATAGAAATATCCATAGATCAAGGGCCTTGCTCCCTGTTAGCTGCCATCTTGCACCGACATGTTTCTAAGGGAGCCTGGTGTGGACAATCCAGGCCGCCGTTTTGTATTTAGGGCGAATAAACCAACGAAGAAGGTGGACGAGGTGTCCAGGTTTGTGTGCGCAGGCCACCGTAGTTGACTGGCAAGCTCAGGAGAGGGAGGGGAGAGTGAAAGAGCGCTGCAATCAGAAATGTAACCACTTGATGTCACTGTTTCTTCTCAAGATTTCCTATTACGCACATTATTATTGACAATTATCCAAATTACAATTACACGCTTAACCTTCAAATATGGATGTCACAACATTTATAGAGTAATAATATCATAATTAAATAATAGCATATATGTCTCACTGTCTTCTCGACAGCTTCCCAGACGGCCAGCGAAGACTTTGCCTGCAGCGTCCGCCTGGGCGAGCCAGCCAAGCCTTTGGAAGTGGTGAGCAGCCTCTCAGCCTCCGTCAGGGAGGCCAGCAGGGACCCCGAGACTGGCGTCGTGATGCTCGGCCTGACTTTGGTCTACGCTCCCCTGGCGCCGTGCAGGTGACGACATCACTCAAGCACAATTCAGTGCACCGGGCGGCTGGAGACATCGTCTTTTACAGCTGAGCACGACATGTAAACCGATTGGAATGGGCTTCAGAGCCCCGCCTCCTCATGCTTCTCACGTACGGGAAGCAACCAACATCCACTGCAAGAGCGAGGAAGATGATGATGATGCTTAAACTATGGGTAGATAGATAGATAGATAGATAGATAGATAGATTGATAGATAGCTTTCTTCTTAATTGATCCCAAATTGGGAATCTCTGATGTTGCTGCTCTAAAAACACCAAACTAACAACAGTCACTAGACAACAACATACTTTATATACGATGCCGCTACCGTGTTAATGTCAAGTGGATGAGTTTGGAGCTGGAGCTATATATATATATATATATATATATATATATATACATACATACACATATATATGTGTGTGTATATATGTGTGTATATATATACATATGTATATATATATATATATATATATATATATATATATATATACACACATATATACACACACATATATGTATATATATATACATACACATATATATGTGTGTATATATATGTGTGTGTGTTTGTATACATACAGTTCATACCTACATATGTACATACATACATAAATACATACACAGATACATACATACATACATAAATACATACACAGATACATACATACATACATACATACATACATAAATACATACACAGATACATACATACATACATACATAAATACATACACAGATACATACATACATACATACACAGATACATACATACATACATACATACATACATACATACATACATAAATACAGATAAAAATCCCTAAATGTGGAGGGTCACCTTCTGTTCCCATGTTGTGTTTCCAAGGGGACCATTATCAGTCACAGACCTGCCTCCAAGGCCTTTTCTTTAATTCTGGTCATTCAAAGCCAGTTAAACCAAAACTAAAGCTCTTCAATAATTTTAGCAGAATTCTGTGTTGGCTGTAGGTCCGTCACTGATCGTGGTCCCCTTGGACACACGACATCTTCACAGTCCTGGTAACAGGGGGCGACTCTGTGTTTTCTGAAGCTGCGATGCATTTGCCCAGCATAGGAGCGGTTACTTCTCGCTAATTATAGCGGTGGTGGGACAACTATACTACACCAATGGGCGGGAAGAGGAGGCTCAGTAAATAAGAGGATATAACAGGCTCCATATCAAAAGCCAGAGAGGGCGTGTGATGTGACGCTCGACCGCAGATCAAATAACACCACTGCAGCTTCACGTAACAATTTTCATTGCCTCCTAGCTGACAGTGAGGCACGTTGCCCTTTTAATACACAAATGGCGTGTGCAGGGGAAGTAGAATCACAGAACTCTCGCGTGTGCCACAGTCGTTTGAGTTCAATCCAGCCTCGTTGTTGTTTTACCAAACAGACGCACAAGAAAACTCTCCAGGCTGCTCTTTGAAAAGGCTCCATCCACAGACGCACACTCATGCTTTTTCTTCTTTTTTCTCTTTTATTTCTTTTAACGGCGAGAAGGTGCTCGTACGTTACCGACTCACATTGGCCGCTGATGAAAACGCCCGCCAAGGAAAAGGGAGCACACACCCCGAATGCACAGCGCCAGATTATGCAAAGTTGCGAGAAAAGACGAACGCCTCAAAGGTTAAAAAAGGAAAAAAAAAAAAAGAAAGAAAGAAAGGAAGGCTGGGGAGTTGGTGTGTGTGTGTGTGTTGGCGTGGCGTGGCGGGGGGTAAACAAATACCGTAGCTGTCGCGAAGGAGGCGAAGAGATGCTAATGAGTCGCCAAAGCGGACAAGAGGGCACTCGCACAATCCGCTCCCTCTCCCTGAACGCACACAGTAACACACCCGCATTAAAGCCTCTTGCCAACCAAGGCCGCATTCATCCGTCTCACCCCGCCTCCCCTCCGCACTAACACACTAACCCCCCCCACCCCCCCGGCCTCCCGCCGCTCACTCTTGTCTGCCTGTGCTGAGTCGTAGCGTTTTTTTTGTTTTTTGTTTTTTTTATTCCGCGTGTGTGCGTTTCTCTTCCTCTCCGCCGGCTAAAGGTTTGCCGCTGCTCTCCCGGTGATAAAGGGGGAAGAGGGGCCAGCTCATTAGCTACTTTAACGGTAATTGGTATGTTAGGTCACAGCCCCGGAGGCAGTAAATTAACTTTGGCTCCATTATTTATGCCAATTTAACAGAGCCCCCCCTTCCTCCCCTAAGAAAAAAAAAAAAAGAAAAAAAAAAAGATGGAGGACGGGGGGAGGGAGGGTGAAGGAGGTTCAGGAACTGCAGAGGAAGTTGCAACCAGCTCTCCTAAAAATAAACAAGAATTTTTTTTAGATGTGTAGCGACTTTAGCTGAACTCAACTTCTTTAAAACGGTGTCCAACAGAGCTGAAGCGATGAATCGACTGGAATTCATGAAAATATTTTTTTCTTTCCCAAATTCTGCTGCTTTGTGAGGGACACGGCGCCAGGATCAGTATTTTTTTTTTTGCTTTTTATTCATTTGTGGGATGAAGGTCAAGTTGTATTTTTTGCATTTTTGTGATTTATTTACTGCCTAAATTGTAAACGAAGGTGACATTGACGTTCTGTGACAAAAATTATCAACAGCTCCAAGCTTTAGTTGTAAATACCTGATGTCAGTTTCCCATCTCTCTCAGTATGATTGTCTTCCAAAACGTGGACCACAGACTGTAAACCATTTTTTTAATTCAAACAATCATTTAATGGAATCCAATTGGAGAATACGATCGATCGATTAATCGAATATGATCTATGACAGCGACGGCTCCTGTCTCCACTGCTAGAATCAGTGGCTTTTATTCGAAATACACTTAAATCAACAAGAAGAGTGCTAACCAAAATAGCTCAACTGATGAAATACGAAAAATGTCAAAAAAACTAGAAGTAGAATCGAGTGAATTAGAAGCAAGAAATCAAATCTGCAGTTGTTCAGAAACATTTTGGCAGAGAAATGCCATCCCGATCCGCTGACCCAATCTCGCCATTAAAGTCACATTTCAACAATCTCCCCCCCCCCCCCCCACTACCCCCCCCACCTCTGTAAGCCGGCGCCCCCGCTGAGCGCGAGGCGCTTCACATTCATCAGCCCCCCCGTCTTCATCAGCGGAGTCCATTAATGAGGCGTAGCCCCGGCAGGATCAATAGCTCCCGGAGCTAACGACTCCTCCACCAGGAAATGATGGCGGGGCGGGGCGCCGCTAATAGGCTCCTCCATTATCTACACGTAATGGCTCTGCCGTGGGGTCGGCGGGACGAGTACAGGAGAGGGGGGAGGGACGGGGGGGGTACCGAGCATGAATATCCGGAATGGGAGGAATATTGAGGAGCCTGTCGGAGTTCCGCGATTGCTTTTTGTGTAGTTATTTATTTCTTTAAAGACGAAGAGCCACGCTCAAATGACAATTTCCCCAATCAATCAAATGGGTGGATGGCTTCCACTCCGACGACGAACGTCCTAGATAGAAATTTTGCCAAATGCACTTTGGTCTCACTAAAGGAAACTTGTTTTCCAAGTTGTCCGTTACATTACGCGTTGCACTTGTTTATCAAATGTTGTGAAAATGGATAACCTCATTTATACTTTTAGCTTCTTCATCCCTGACACCCCTTGTGACGATGGTCAGGAGTGGGCTAGGCCGCACGTGGTCGTGTAAAACGCCTGTTAGGAAATTCCACACAGCAGTTTCTTTATCTGGTATTTGGTAACGTGTTACTGCACGGTTTGTTACACCCTCAGGCTGCATTTTGTTACAAGAATCTGCTCTTAATTGCTTGCCTGAGTAAATAAAGATTGAATAAATAAATAAATAAATAAATGGGAAAGAAACTTTCCCCCTACGTCCTAAAATATACCTTCCACCAACTGGACTGCACGTTTTTTTTTCTTGCCCTCCCGTCTAGGCTGCCGGTCGTCATCGTGGTCCAGGGCGTCTCGGGTGGAAAGTGGGAGTTCCCGCTCACCCTCGTCGGCAGCGAGCCTCAGGTGGATGACGTCATCGACGTCGACGCCGCGAGGTTGGGAGAAACAGCCGCCGTGGGCTTCCGGCTCACCAGCACCACCAGGTGGGCGCAGGCGGGCGGTTTCGTGCTCGCTGCCTGTGCTAAAATGTCTCAGGATGTCTCCAGAAAAGACTAGAGAAACTGGCAACGAAATCCTCTTTTCTACATGTGATCTTTGTGTGGTAAACTTGAAATGTTGTTTCCAGGAAAGCTGAGCCGTTCACAGCAGCGTTCCTGCCAGGGGGCGCTGGTGAGTTCACGGTGTGCCCAACCTCCGGGACGTTGCCTCGGGCTGGTTCCGCCGGTTTGCTCCTCACTGTGTCCTTCACGCCCACCACACACGGCCAGAAAAAAGCCAGACTACTAATCCAGGTACCCCAATACGTTTTCTCCTTGTTTCTTTGTTTCATGTTGATCAGTTAGTTGGCGTGAAAAGAGAGAATTTGCATCATTGGCGCGTTCAAAGCATCATCATCACGCCTCATCACAACCTCTGACAGCAACTACAAGCTCAATCAGATGGTAGTTTTCCACCTACATCTTAAATTTGTTGGGGCTCTGTGTAAAATTGTGGCTTCTAGTGGTCAGAATTTGAATTGCAGAGCACTTATTCGCTCGAGTTTGCCAGTGAACTACAGTGGCCTTTGCCCATCATGAAGGGCGCCATGGACAACAAGCGCGTCAACTCCTCCCATCAAATTTACAGGTTCTCAAAAAAATTTAAACCATTTGCGTGCCCAGTTTGCAATACTGTAAATTTCCAGTGTGGAAAATTTGGCTTGATTAGTGATTTTTATATTGGTAAAAGTGTAACGTACTGCCCATAAATACGTCAATAACAGTTTATACTTGCAGCACAATAAAAGTAATTTGGTTTTCCTACCCTTAGAATGTTTCTCATATATACTGTATATAAGAATATACATAGAGCAAGGGTCTTGCTCCTAGTTAGTGGCCTTCTTGTGCTGGCAGTGCCCTAAACGCGCTGTCAAGCAAGCGTCCTTAAATATCAGGCTTCCTTAAAAATTTTACACACTGGACATTTAAGCGTTTTTCTTCCAATACTGGTAGCATTTATTGTACTATATATGGCATGCCCAAACTGACTGCAAGGCTCTACATCCTCCTTGGCCTCCCTGTAGATCCACCCCTGTCTTTTAGCTACGGGTTCCAATATTGGACGACTGGACAGAGTAGAAGGCCTGATCATCTCGCAGCAACAAGCTTGATTTGTGGGATTCTCGTTGCAGGCGGCAGACATGCGGTGGATGTACGAGGTGAGGGGGAAAACCCCCCGTGGCCAGTACGCCAAAGTCGCCTCCCCAGTTCGGCCTCCGTCCGCCGGCGAAAGGAAAAACTTTGTGGCTCGGAACATCCGGCTTCCCGTCCTGGCCAACTCCTCCCCCTTGCGAGTCCAGCGGAGGAGAAAGGAGCCCTGAAAAAAAAGCAGACGATACGGCGAGGGACGGCTTTGAATACACGACGCCCTGAAATTGAATGAACGTCAGATTTGAAAAGAACAATTGACCCAAAACGGATACGATACGAGCGAAATTGTGCAAAGTTTGTGTGCAAAGTTTGGCTTTGGGTTATCTGGAGGCCGTCGCAGCCGTGGTGAAAACATTTGCTTTCATTTCCATTCTTTGCCTTCTAATCAACATGTGTGAGAGAGAGAGAGAGAGAGAGGGAGAGAGAGAGAGAGAGAGAGAGAGAGAGAGACACCACTTCAGGGTTTTACAATCACACTCGGCCGTCGTTCGTCAGCGTGACAAGTGCTACACCCGACACGCGCAGGTTTACGCTCACACTCTGTTCCAAGTCGCAGGCCGGCGTGGCCTCGTCCCTCTTCTTGGTGATGGAGCGGATTTAATATGTAATACCCATTAAGGGTAATGGCGTTAGCCGGAGAGAGGAGAGGAGAAGCGGCCAAAGTTTCACACGTTCAGCAGGTTTTTCTGAACGCGCGGTAAGCAATAAACGCCGCTGATGGACACTGTGCCCCCCCGCCTCACCGCCGCGTTCCACTTTAAACTAAACGATACCAGCTTCGCCTTATCCCTCCGCCCGTGATCATCCGTTAGACGGCGCCGAGCGAAGAGATCCATCCATAAATTACAACACCCCCCTCCCCCAACCCCCCCACATCCCGAAAGCCACCGGTCCAGTGATAATCCCGCCGCTCGCCTTTTATTGCTCTAACCAGAAGGACCTTGAAACGTAGAGCCGCCTCACGGAAACGCGAGACGCCGTCCACTTAATAAATCAGACCGCATATAAAAGCCTCAAGAGGTGTAGCGCCCTAGCCTAATGCATGCTAACGTAAAAAACGAAACCAAAAAAACATTTCAGCCCAGGCTCCTAAATATTTGAATGCTCAGTAGCACATCTCAAGGTCTTTCACTTTAAAGTCACTTCATGTCACTTTTTCTTCTTTTTAACGTTTTTTTTGTGTGTGTTTTCAGATTGTTTTGAATTGTGATTCCAAGAAACCAAAGTAAAACGCAGTGTTTGAACTTGTCTGTTTTGCATGTGTGAGTGATAACTAATGCAGCTTTTTCCTCGACAAAACAAAAGCTTGAAAGAACAGCACATTCACGTTGTGTAATGGTTACATGCACCTGGATGTAGAGGCTCTCTCACTGGCATAACTTCCCAGTCACTGCTGTTGTCCGTCAGTTTCCGAATGCTACTCCCCAGTGTGTAGGACGCTTCCGAGGTGATTCGTTTGAGTCGGCTGCTGCGAACACCAAGAGTCTGAGCTCCTCACCCCGTCTCCAGGGCCACAATATGAGACAGACCGGTTAATTGAGAGCCTCTCCTTGTGTCCTTGCCACTCTCTCTCTCTCTCTCTCTCTCTCTCTCGCTCTTTCCCTCTCTCTCTCTCCACCAAAGAGGTCAGCCAAGTACAAGTACTTGACCGCAGACCCCGAACGGCATCGAGACCTCAAGATAAACACGCAGCACGAGGGCAGAAGCCAAAGTTGAGCTGACGTTCCACAGCCATCAAGGTAGCAGTGAAAGAAGCCTGTTGTGATGTCATATAGGCCTAATGACTAAAACACAGTTTTAGTCATTAGCTGTGTTTCCATTACCCCCAGAATTGTAAAACATAAATATCGTGATAAAAAACTGGTCAGGGAAACACCTAAACTTGGGAAAACCTCTCAAATATCACTAAAAGGTTTCGATGCTCTCATGAAGTGGTTTTTCAGACGTATCCATACTGAGGTACATCGTAAAAGTGTCATGAAACACTTTACTCGCATTTGCACGTCACCGGACGTGACGAACGGGGTCACGTGACCAGTTGACTTCAACAGTACCTCCCTCCTCCTCAAGAGTCTCGCAGGATGAGATTTGACGAAAACTACGTGTTATGCGCTTCACACCATTCAGTGGAAACACCTGCAAATCGCAATTGTACTGTGTTGAAAATGTAGAAATATCGCTTTTATTTTGAAAAAAACTGTCACGTCAACGCAGCTAGTGACTGCATGGAAAGATGGGCGTGAATTCAGCCATTGTCTTGCAGAGCCTGGCGGTTTGTTTTCACTGTCATATTGAGCTTCTGGTTTGTTTTGAACCTGGATGACTCCATATTTGGATGTGTGGACGGCACTGGCGGTGAGCAATGATTGAAGCGTGAGAGCAGCCCACTGCACTTGGCTACTGAACTGCAGCCGTGCCCGCAACTTTATAGCCGCCTTTACTCAGAATTTGACCATGGCAAAATGGACCTGGGGCCTATTTGTACATTTTTAAATGTTGTCATAAATTTTTACTAGACAATTTAGACCAACAAAAGTTTTTAAACCACATTGTAAAGGTATGAATTTAGTGATTTCTTGGCATTCATTACGTATTGACAGCCGGTCATGTTTTCGCTACCAACTTTGGCAGTTCCCGCTAGTCAAACGGTAGAATGCAGCCTTGCGGTTCGCAAGCAGCTGATTTCCGATATCGTGCGCTTCAGCGCACGCTTGTCGGAAAAAGTGGAGCATGGGGCGAGCGACAGAAGTAAAGGATGGAGGGGGAGTTCACTTAGAGGTGAGACGCACATATATTGTTAAAGAGCGCTGGTGGAGCGAATTTGCCCTCGATATGGAGCCATTTAAATGCGGAGGAAATCTGACATTGTAAATGAAACTCTCACTTGACTAATTGCAGGGTTCCTTCCCTGATCTCCTCAAAGACATAAAGCGCAGACGTCCAAAAAACAGCTCTTACCGACTTACACATTTTGTCAGTCAGTTCTAGGAGGGGAGGGAGCGGGGGTGTATACGAGGCGCAGGTGCAGGTGCTTGGCGCGGCAGCACCTGCGGTGGCGCCTCTCCCGGGCTGTCCTGTGGCTCACCTCGTGCCTGTGGAATTATTCACGAGGTGGTTCCGCTCGGTTATGTGTCCATTAAGGCGCCATCCATGCAGCGGGACGCGCGGGATTGGATGGGATGGGGATGGGAAGTGGGCAAAAGATACATGATGGAGGGAGTGAGGAGATGGTGAAGGACACGGGGGTGGGCGGGGGAGGGGCACGATGGATGGCCTGTTTGGGTGAGGTGTGGGAAGGGGAAGGGAAAGGGGGGGCTCTGCGAGACAAGGCACAAACGGCAGGCAAAGATAAGTCTGATGGGCTGTTGGCCTTGTTCCAATTTGCATACTGAGTCTGAATTCATTTTTAGCAACGGTGCAATTCCAAGTTGTGATGTTTTCGTGCGAACATCTCAAACCTCCCCGGTAGCTTTAGAAGGACTGCGGCTTTAGAAACACAGCGGCAATGCAAATAAATCCACCCAAAGGAAGTCACTTCCTTACCCACAGCAAATAAATCTATTCACTTTAGATTATTTTTCCTTTTGCTTTCAGCGATGAAAACAACAACATTTATAGTAGTTTTATTTGCACATGTAGCATAAATGAGACATAATTAATGACAAAGTGTAAGTTGTTTTGCCCAATAAAGACCACCACTTCTGCAGTATATGATGCTAATTCCAATTGCTCTGTGGAATCTACACCTGACCCTTCAGAAAAAGATGGTGTTTTTTTTTTCTACTTTGAATTACTGTCACAATTTCATGGGAGGAGGAGAAAAAAAATGATTCCAACTTTATGGGCAAACCTGTAAACCTCTAGATATAAATCTATCAGTCTCATTAGAATGGTATTGATGAATACAGATACCAACATTGGAATCACAGTTATCTAATATTTAAATATATTATGTGGTATATTAGGTGAGGTTTTGTCTCGTCTTGGGGTTTTGTCTCGTCATTTCCTGTTTTATTTTGACAACTTCCTCTCTCCACCTGTTCGTCTGACCCAATTACCCATTGTTCCCAGCTGTGCCTTGTTACCTTGTGTGTTCAAATAGTCTGCGTTCCCCTTGTCTTGTGCCAGAGTGTCTTCGCCCGTCACGTCTAGCCCTGGACACAGACACAGACACAGACACAGACACAGACACAGACACAGACGGTTGTTCCTCAAGGTCGAGTGATTTTCTGTTAATGCTAAGTTTTGTTATTAGAGTAGGATATTGCTTACAAGGTAGTCATTTTCCTCCTTGTGAGTGATTTTTTGTTAAAACCTAGATTTGTTATTAGAGTATACTTTTGTTAGTTAGTCAGTCCTTTTTCCTCCATGCGAGTGATTTTGATTTTGTTGTCAGCTCAGTGAGAATAGTGTTCTTATAGCCTGTTCATTTGATCTCTCTGATCTGCGTCTGAGTCCTGCCTCAAGTCCCGGCCTGACAATATTATATATTTAAAATAATATAAAACTTATATTTTGATCATTATGCCCGCTAATAGTTCATTCACATATATATATATATATATTTTTTTTTAACATGAATCAAGTGTTGAGTCTCTTCATGCAGAACTCAACTGTTGCCTTTGTTTGACTTTGCCAGATGATTCCGACCGTCTGAAGAGGGTTTATTATTACATCTTAATTGTGTCTCAGTTCCCCCTTGACACTTTGCCCTCTCTGCCGGTGTATGCAGCCAATGGGCACGCAACCTCACGTGACCCTCCTTTGCGAAGCGGTCTCGATGTGTATATATGATTCCATATATTCCTTTGCTTCTTATAAACGGTGTGAGTTGGGACGTTTGAAGTCTGTATTGCCTGAAACCCTTTTTTTTTTTTTTCTTTTTGGCGATAGAGGGTCAAATTTGTCGGGTGGAAGACGTTAAAAAGACTTTTAAAAAGAAATAGGGCAGTCGAATCAAAGAGGGGCCGCGAGGATACAAAATTTAAAAGAACAACGTTGAAGATCTCGAGCCACTTTGATGTCTCATGACGGCCGAGCCATATGGCACGGTGTCGGCTAATCCTCCTTTCCCAGACATTCCTAAATGGATTATCGCCTCGGCTGCTTAATGCTATTTCATTTCCATTCAGTCAAAGGGAATCCGATCCCCGTGCATCGCTCACGCAGGGATTCAATTAGCGCGGCGCTAATTAAACGGGGGACGTCTCGCGCTCAAAATACACACACGGCGAAAGCGACTGGACGGCCCGCCAGGCGACCAGTGTGAGTGAGTTTGAGGAGGTGGTGACCGTCCTCCTCCTCGAAGTAACTCCGCGAAAGAAAAAAGTTGACAGATTATCTCTAATAGCACAATCTGTCGGAAAAAAAAAAACACAACCAACCCACATCACGCAATGTTTCGTCTATCTTCTGGGATAAGTTGTGCGTACTCCCCACAAAGACCCGAGTGGAGAACAGTGAGACTGTAATTGCGAAAAAAAGAGACAGATTTTAATTTGGGTTTGAAAAAGAAATGCTGAGAAATAAAGAAAAAAAGCTTCTCATCTTCTAATTCAATCAGCAAAAATGAAAAACATTGCAGACAAAAAAAACAGCTTTTCCAACTCTGGCCTGATTAAAAGTCTTCTTCTCTGTTTGCGTCGGCAGTGGCGAATACCGCCGGAGTTCCAGTTAGGGTCCATTAAAAATGGCAAGTTGTTTAAAATCCAATCTGGTAGGATTGGATTTTGTTTTGTTTTGTTGTGTTTCCTCTCCTCTGCTCGCTTCTCTTTACTTCGTACAAATCAGGTTGTAATATCTGTGTTTGGGCGCCATTTCCTGCTCTCTTCAGACGCTATTTCCTGGTATCTTAAGGCACAATTTCCTGTAGCTTTCCGACGCTATTTGCTATCATCTTGTTAAGCTATACCCTGGTATCTTAAGCCACAATTTCCTGTTGCTTTCTTGGCGCTATTTCCCGTTTTCCTCCCATGCTATTTCCTGTCACCTCTGACGCTATTTCCTGTCGTCTTCCGATGGTTTTTCGTTTTTGCTGGCAAAAACGTTCGGGTTTTTTTTGCGTTCGGGTTGGTTCAAGCACGCTAGAATTGCTCCGAGTGAATTTGGGTGGAGCCTGTTTCCATTTCTCCTCCTCCAACGTCCCCAGCTTTCAGACGGGCTTGGCTGATCGAAAATGAGAACATTAGCCTCTCCTTTGTTACCTTAATGGTCAGAATTAACAGACTCTTCAGAAGAGTCTCCCTTCTCACAAAAGACACCACAAGGTTGAGATTCATTTACACAAGCTCCTGAATGCAACGCGCTTTAATGAGACGTCCACAGCCTCAGCTTTCTTTTATTCTATTAGAACAGAAGTTGCCGTTTCCTCCCTCGGCAAACCGGTCACATTGTAGTCACGGCTTCTTTTTCCCCCCCCCCAGCCGATAATGAGGTGGTTTACACACTCGGCAGCGACGTATGCCACTAATAAATAAATTCCCCCGGAGCCAACAGGGAGTGGTATCCACCAGTTAAGTGATGTGATGTGTTTAAGTGCTCTAATCGTCTCAGTGTTCTTACAAGGCGTCTCTAGCGTATAAGCACGGAACTCTAAACCAACAACCCCCCCTCGCCCACCCTCCCACACCACCACCCCACCCCCTCTGAGCCAGGGCTTCGCTCTTCGGTCCTCGGCCAGCGTCGATGTCTGCACAGCTGCGCGGCAGTTTCTCACCCGCATGCAACATTCAAAAGGCCCAGCATGATGCAAAACACAGCGTGTGTCACTCTGCGTCTCTCGACTCCCCCACACACGAGAAAAGCTCCTGTCTGTCTTTGCCCTGATCCTCGTTGTTTTTTTTTTTTTTTTTTTTTTTTTTCAGAAGACACACGCATTTGCAATTTTGAAAATGGGAGCATTTGTGATGTCACAAAGGGTGCCGATGCGTCTCCCGCCACTAACGAGTGGAGTAGCCCAACGCTCGCCCATCTCCTCCCCCTCTAGCCGCCGCGTCTCCCTTTGAAGTCAAGTCTTAATTATTGCTGCCCCGCGATGCTCGGGGAACGACGACGCACGGACAAACTGTGCCCGTGCCTCCTGAGTGCCTGTCTGAGAACTCTAGGATGAACGTGACTGAGAGGATGGGGGCGGAGGGGTGGAGGGTGGGGTGGGGGCGTGAGTGTGGGGGTTGGGGGGGGGGTACAGGAGAGCTACTGCTCAACCCTGCTTTCATCCCCCACTCACCCCCGCCCTTTTTGCTGCAAAGGGGAGCTCTGACACTTGAAAATTCACCCTCTCCGCCTATGTGTGTGTGTGTGTATGTATGTGTGTGTGTGTGTGTGTGTGTGTGTATGAGGCATTGTTGCATATTTCATGTCCAGCGCACGACTAATCCCTCTCCCTGCATATAAAGGGTTGAACAAAGCATTCACGCACTCGAGGGACCGCGTGTTTGGGTTTGGATACACGCATGTGACACGCTTCGTGTGTGTGTGTGTGTGCGTGTACGCGGGCACGTGCGCGTGCTTTGGTGTGCATACAGCAGCAAGTGTAACTCACCTGCGTCTGTCTGGTCTCTGCCGTCTTAGACGGATGGAGGAGCTGGAGACGCTTGGCTGCAGGATACGAAATATGCTAATGCGACGCACGTAACGATGATGATGATGATGACCATAATAAATATAATAATAATAATAATTATAATAACAATAATAACCTTCCGGGCACATGAGCGGAGAGAGAGAGGGAAAGTCAAATGCATTCAGGTTTAAAACTCAATCTCATTTGCAAAAAAATAAGACGAAACCTCGTTGAGGCATCAATCACATTTGAAACAAAGTCATTTATTTATTAATGTATTTATTTTGATGAACGGCAGAGCTGTTAATCCTAAGGCCAAATTGCACCGCCGAGGTATTAACCGTGCACGACCTGAATCGCACAATGGGTGGGGGGGGCGTGGTCACACGTGTCAGACACTTGTGGTAAACACTAACCCGGCCTGCGAAGGGCAGATAAAACCCTGTGATTCCCTGCGACTCAAAAGCAAATTCCAGTCATCCTTTCTGAAAGCGCACTCTTCTTGAGCAGCGGGTGTCATTTGTCAGCAGGAGTGAGAGCCTCGGCGGTGCGCATTAACGACATTTTTTTTCTTCTTCTCCACAAACAGAAAGCTTTACTGAAAATGTTAAGAAGGGTTGACAATAAAGCAACAACACAATAAGTTTTTTGTTTTTAGCAATGGGTGAGTAGCTGCATTCTGAATTCCGACGCGCTGGTTAAACCTAGTGGATAATACATTCAAATATTCAATGACAATTTTCTTGAATTCAAGCTTTGCACACCTTCATTGAGTTGCTGCTGAACATTGGTTCCACTCTCGTGTTTCACATGGACGCTTGCTGTGCTGCGTATGGCTTCAGGATGGACCTTTTTTTTATATACGTCTTTTTTCCCTTTATACTGTTTGTTGTTGTTGTTGTTGTTGTTGCAGCTGCTTCTAGAGGACAGGATTAGGTGTTGGCCAATTTTAGAGTTGTCTTTTTCACATTTTTCTTTTTTAACTATTTATTTCCCACCTATTAAAATAATTAGTTTACTTGAAACTAAGAAAATAATCACTGGTCATTGCTAACCTTTTTTTTTTTTTTTATTTATTTTTGAAATTATTGAGCGAGTGGAAAAAAATACAGGAGGATAATGGAAGCGAAGCGGTTGTCGGCTTGAGTAAGATGGAAGTGCATTCATAATGCAGCAAAGTGAAGTGTACCTGGCTGCATGACAACTCTGTTTTTGCGCCTGGGACACAAAATCCATAAAGTAAGGACAGAAAACTTCATTATTTTGTCAAAATGTTAGAACCCGCTTCTAAGCGAAAACTCAAAGTCCTGCCGGTTTGTTTACTTCTCGCCGCTTCTCAGTGACCTGCGTGACAGCTCCTATTGAGTCCTCGGTGACGAAGGATTTTGATCGTCTGTTGAGGGCCTCAGCTCGTCCTTGAGGTACGACGTGAAAAGCTCCCCATTCAGCTTCATTTTGTTTTTTTATTTTTGGTGAACGTGGCAACTTGCAGCAGTGTTTAGCTAAACTCTTGCCAAAACTATTTGGAAGCAAAGTATTTCTTTTCTTTCCCATTGAGAAAAGCATCAAGTGCTTCTCCCCCTTCTTCTGACAATGCAAAAACACTTTAGCTTACCCTCGTTCTGATAGAAATGTGAAATGTTGTAGCAGACCCATTCCATTCTAGCATGTCAAACCCAATTTTATTCATGTTGCACTTTTTGTGCCGTACAATGTGACACAAAGAGCAGGATTAAATAAAAATAGTGCCCCACTTTCCCAGCTGAACTTGTATTTGTGTAGCCAAAGTTTGCAAGCACAATCATCCCCAAAGAGCTTTTCATTCTCTTTGGAAGCAACACCATCTGCATTTAAAAAAAACTCATACATTCTCAAATAAACATCGGTCATAACATTTTAGACTTTCTGACTTAGTGAGACAAATCTTGGAATACAAAAAATGTCACAAATAATTATTTTGCTGAGTAATCCGTCCTTTTTAAAATACAGAAATGCAAATGCGGGGCTGCTCTCTCGGCTTTGGCGAGAACTTCAAAATTCACGGCTGCGTTGGAACAAACCTTGAACTCAGTCGACTTGGTAAACATGTTTTGCCAAACGCATGCGCCACGCTTCACGTCTTGGTGTGTGGGAAGCAAGCGAAAAACGCTCCAGAGTCGGGGTTCAGAAGAGGAACGCGGGTGAGATTTTAAACCTGACATTCGGCTGCGCAATGAGGTTCCCGAGTGAAATCGACTGGATCGCCCGTGCGGAGGCGGCATTACAGAGGAGCGAACCTCCGGGAGGCAGGTGGCCCAGACCGGCGTCGGGATTGGACGTGACAGCACTAAAGTGGAGACGGTGAGCCACTCTCTCTTCTCAGCCGAGCAGCTGCAAACAATCAGGAGCGGCTGGAGCCGCTGGAGGAGCACAGGTGTGAGCAAGTGAATGACGCGTTTGTGGACAAATACAAGCAGCCATGCAACGTGGCTGGATGCGATACGCGCCGAATAAACATGTTTCTGTTCGCCGCCGTCGTCCCGTGGCGTCAACGTCCTTGCTCAAGTTGGCAACTCCTCCTCCGCTGCCGACCAAAGATCGACAAACGGCATTGCGGCTGTCTTTGTTACACTTCTTTCTAAGCCAGCTGGCACTTCCATTTATCGAATAAAACGCTTGTACTTTACTTGAGATCCCCCCAGTTAGTTTTTTTTTTTTTTTTTTTTTTTTTTTTTTTTTAAGCGTGACGTAGCAGAAATCCTGAATCGTTTAATCCAAAGTTGCAGCTCGCCTGCAAGGAGAAGAAACTTTTATTTTGATGCCGAGGATCTCACAGAAACCTAATCTTGCGCGAGTCAGAAGCGCTTTTCCTCCCTCCCGGGTGGGAGTCGGACGAAAGGTGTCTGCTTCCATTACGGTGACTGACAGGTTTTTTAACAGCGCTTGCAATTAGGATTCGTTTATTTCTGGGGAGGTTTTAAGCGACAGTCTTTGGCTCATTTCGCCGCCCGCGGGAAAAAAAGGCATTCTGGGAATTAATTTCGCTCGCGTTTGGATTTCAAAACATATTCACATCCCTTGGGGTGGTCTTGTCAACAGCACTCCTCTGCTGGGATCCTTGAGGATGAAATTTGTACAAGTGTCCCAGCAGAACTGTTTTTTATTTTATTTTATTTTTTTTTATCAGTCATTTTAAACTTTAGGGCAGTAGACAAAATTAAAGATGGCATATTTAAAATGAACACGTTGTGAGCATTGTCTTTGTAGTGAGATGGAGTCTTCGTGATGTCACTTGCTGCTTCGCAAATGCCTGTTTTGAAACCAAGTGATTGGCCTCCCATCTGTCACTTTCATTTTAAAAGACAGATTATTACGTATCTGGGTTGGTGGGTGGTACTGGAGGTGAGCAGTGACTGGGGTGTGGGAGCACTGGGCAGCCCCAATGCCCGTCCACCCACTGGTAAGCTGACAACACTGTATTACCAAACTAGCCACGCCCACAACTTTACGGCCATTCATCCTTGAAATTCGACCAAATCAGCCAATTTTTTTTTCTCTTTTCTTAGTTTAATTAGCTCCCAACACAACGATCATTTCAAGTGAAAAGAAAACAATGCTGTGGAAATCATATGCTAAAATTATTTTTAAAAAGTGTCTTGCTGCACTTTCAACAATTCAGGGACAGTAAACCATCCCAGGCGGCCTCCTGCTTCAAAAACCCCACCGTTGGAAGTGCTTTGTCAAGTTTATGTAATACTTAAATATCTTTATGCCTTTCCGGATCATTTGCCGGAGTATTTAAATACCTCTCCGAGCTCTTTATTGAGTTTTTTTTTTTCTTTTTGCTAAGCCGAATAAAAACTCAATAAATACTTTCTTGGCTGTGTCTGCTGACTCGCCCGCTCGCCTGGGTTGGTTGATCAATAAGTGCAGTGATCTTGTTAGCGTGGGCGCTTGTTTCTTATATTAAATCAAGTTGCATTTAAAAGCGCGCGCTCCACAAAATGACCTACTCGTGCGGCGTTTCATCCCTGCTCGGATTTTTCCTTTTATTGCTGGAAGGTTTGCATGTCTGCGGTTAATTATGGGGCGTGGCGTTTCTTCTACCTTCGCCGATCCAGAGAAGATTTTTTTTTTTGAGCGGCCGTGGCCGTGCACTTTGCACGCGCTCGCACTTGGACAGTGCCAGCTGTAACGGCAATCTGCCACTGTTTGCCTGCGAGCAACTCTGCTGGAGGAGTGGAGGAGGCCGTGCCAAGCGAGAGGTCGTCGATTGGAAGGGTAGAGAGTTTTGTCCTCAGCCCTCCCATCTGGTCCGGAGACGAGAGCCGCGGAGAAATCCTTTCCTATGTCGGGCCTTCTGTTGTGGAAGTGGAGTTGAAAAAGTGTTTTTTTTTTTTTTTTTACCTTTTGATTTTTTTCAATGACAGACGAGCCATTAGAAGGTTGTGGAAACTAAGCATCTAAAAGCGTGCTTCTGGGATGTTTCCACCTTGACAAGACGAACGCTCCCCTCTCGTCGTCGGCGTGATACGAGACCCATTAATTACAGTGCCATCCCATGCCATCAGACGGCCATCTGCTGTGTTTAACAACAGGCCATTAAAGGAGCAATAGTAATCAAACAGAAGTCACAGTCCATAAGCTCACATTGTGGGAAAACGTGCCTCATTAACCGGGGGGGTGGG
The DNA here is from genome assembly GCF_046127955.1 of Nelusetta ayraudi. Lineage (NCBI taxonomy): Eukaryota > Metazoa > Chordata > Actinopteri > Tetraodontiformes > Monacanthidae > Nelusetta > Nelusetta ayraudi. Next base: position 405,792 of record NW_027466164.1, read on the forward strand.
GAGGGTTCCACCTCGGTGAGGAGAGGTGCGCGCAATCTTATCTGGGCCTGGAAACCTGATTAAGTGACAGCTGCTTTTACTGAAACTACACCCAACGATCCTCCTGGGGGCTGGCCTGCATGAATAATTATAAAAAAAAAAAAAAAAAAAAAGGAAATCCCTGATTGGCTTGTCAAAACCTGCACAATTAGCTCCCCTTGGCTTTAGCACCCTGCTAAAATTTCTCGGAAGGCAACAAAAACAAAGAGTTGGTCGAGGGCTGAATAAAAAGGTGTCAGGGTGCCTTGTCTCAAAACTCAGCGCCTGTGACCCCTTGTGACATCACAAAGAGCGTAATTCCTGAACTGTGTGTTTTATAATACAGAGTAAACCGTCACCCTTCATCATGGACAGGCTAGACGTCCATAACGATGGGAAAACAAAGAAAATGTTGCATATTATGGAAGCTCTAGTTTTCCAAACACCTACATTTGACCTCACATACTAATGTGTTGCATTCTACGCCCCAATTCTGATATGAAGTTGTATCATTGCATAAAATGTGTAACAATCTGTCAAAGTAATAAAGGTTGGAGCACATCAACCCCCCCCCACCCCCCCCAATTTAGACTTACAATTAAGCTGCGGAAAGTTAGACGGGCAGAGGTGAAAATGTCACAGCGTTATCGATCGGAAAGTTTATCGAAGCTCGGCGCCCAGAGTTCTCTTTGGGATGAAAGTAGCGCGGCAGCAGCGCGTTGTGAATATTAATGATTTTTTTTTTTTTTTTTTTATGGTTGTGCTCCAGACGATGACCTCGCGTGTCCCGCCCTTTCCACACCACTGCGTTGCCACTTAACCTTCAGGGTTCTGAAGAAATAAACTCGTAAGCGCTGCAAGCTTAATCTGGTATCTGGACAGGAGAGCTGGACGCCAACAGGCGTTATGTGATAGCCAAAAATGAACTTGTGAGCCAAACCTAATATTGCCCAATATTCGGTTTGAAAAAGTCTTTCGAAAAAGATTTCCCGGAGATGGCCACCAGCGCTGGCGTGATCGATGGGGGCACATCCTTGCAACAGGGTTGAATTTCATAGCGATCGTCCATGAAGTTTATTATCGTCTTTCTGTCAATTAGCCGGATGGCGCATATATGTCGAATGTCGCTTCATAACCAGATTCTCGGAGCTCAGAGCAGGAGCACAATTTGTGCCACGAGCTCATTACTCTGATTGTCAATAAATTTACTGGAAGCCATGAAGACAGACTTCCCCCCCACCCCCCGATTCAGTAACATAACGTCCTTGTAGCTAAATTTAATTTAGCTACTTCTATTTAAAAAAATAAAAAATAAAAAAATTATTACAGCTACCTCTATTTAAATTAATCTCTGATTTTGCTTTGCCAACCTAAAACTTTCAGTCTTTTTTGCCCATAACCAAAGTCAACGTATCTCTGTCCTCTTCAGGGTCGGCCTCTCTCTCCAATACGTTTCCAAAATAAAGCGGCACTTAGCGCCATTTAGCCGTGATTGATTTGATGAAGAGCAACGTTAAGGTCTTTTCCCCCCCCGCCCGAGAGTGTCTCGGCGATAACACGCTACCCCCCCGAGGTACTTTCCTCCTATTAGGCCGTAAACAGCTGACAGATCGACATGAAGACGTCTACCTGAGTGGCTCCTGTCCCTCCACGTCTTTCACCTCTATCTGCTCGTGACCTTCGCCTCCTCTCTCCCCTCGTCTCCCCCCATCGCCGCTCATTATTGCCCTGATGTGCGGAGTAAACAAGGCCATCTCCTCCTTCAATCAGCCAACCCCCCTCCGTCCCTCCTTCCTTCCTGCCTTTCCGCTCGGATAAACACGCTGACGGCTCAGGTCCTCCTTAAACCTGCTCACCTCTGCTTCCGCTTCCTCCTCCTCCTCCTCCATCTCCTCCTCTGTCTCTTCTGTCTCATCTTCCAGCTCGGTCATTAGTATGCAGGAGAAACAATTGTTCTTCAAGTGCACTCCCACTTGCTCCTGCTCCATCGCTGTGTTTGCTTTTGCCCGCCTCTGCAGAAGGACTCAGGAATATTCCACGGAACAGTGGATCCCAAACGCGCTCCTGGGTTGTGAATAAAGCTGCGGCAAGTTACATGATATTTCTTTGTCCTCGGCATGAGGAGCCCATATATATATACTGCAAGTCTCCCGTTCAAAAATAAAGAATGAATTGCCTACAAGAACTGTGTTTCATCATGCTGAATGATTGTGCTATTCATGCGGACAAAGGATAGAAAATGCTCCTTAACCGAACAAGCCGTCAGTTAGCCCGTCGTTTGGTTCGGATGCCAACAGTTTCAGCATTCTGGTTGCTAGGATTCGTAATCTAACCTCTATTTAAAGCTCCAACTCAAACTCAGTCAGTCAGAGTACAGTTGTACCAGTTGGCTTCCTTTGTGGAGAAAGAGGTTCGAGGTTACAGCCAGTCTTGACTCGAAGAGGAAGCCACTGCAAACCACTGTTACCAACGGACTCAATGACTGCGAAGGAGTCCTGTTTCCCTGCAACCAATTGGAAACCGTTGAAAGGGACATGTAAAATGCTGCGGATTTTTTTTTTTTTTTAAACACTCCAATCCGAAAAGTACCTTCACAGTAAGTAGTTTAAAAAGTTTGATTCAATCCTGATTTTCCTTGCTATGATGTGATGGGATAATGTGTCAGAAAACAGGCCCTGGAATCAACAAGATGTGTGGACGTTGGCATTTCCCTTTCATTACGATTCAGCTGAATCTCAAAACATGGCACTAACAGAACCATTGAAAGCCCCACGGTGAAAGATTTAGTGCCCTCGAATAAGAAACAATATGACAGAAAGCGCTTTGTTAACCCCACTTTCCTTCTTTCTTTCTGATACTGTATTTGGTCATCCCCTTCCGATATGAAGTATACAGATAGCCAGTACCTACCCATTACTTTGTACACCACAACAACGTATTTTTAATGACTGGACTGAAAACATAGATGTATTTTTTGGGGGGGGCTTAGTGTCTGTGTCCAAACCTATCCGTATATTTGAACAGTTCTTTTTCTTCTTCTTCTTCTTCTTCTTCTTCTTCTTCTTCTTCTTCTTCTTCTTCTTCTTATTATTATTTGGTGGTGTCTCCACAACGTTTGTACCAACAGTGGCTGGGGGCTCGGGATGAGGGGGGGGGATAGTTGCTCCAGCTGCAAGCCTTTAGCTACGGCCCTGTCTTTTGTGACTTCCTTTTTTGGTGTGTGTGTGTGTGTGTGTGTGTGTGTGTGTGTGTGTGTGTGTGTGTGTGTGTGTGTGTGTGTGGCTTTAGGACCCTGTGGCACCTGCTGATCCCTCGGAGCCTTTGACGTCAGCGGCGAAGGAGCCCTCTCGGTGCGCGGTGCTCACACAGGCGCGCACAGCAGCGTCCGTGCAAAAAGCGCGCAACGCAGGCGGCGGCGGCGGCGAGTTCGGAGCGAACGCAGGCGAGCTCGGCTCGCGACTCGGCTGCCGGAGGCGACGCGCCTACACCCGACGACCGACGTCTCCCTCCGGATACAACCGGCGCTCCGACCGTCCCCTCCGACTCCCACCGCCCCAACACCCTCCACCCCCCCGGGGCCATGTCGTCCGCCGTCACCGAGACCGAGGAGTCGGCGCGCAGCTCGCCGCTGACGCCGCTCAAGCTGGTGGGGCTGGTGTGCGTCTTCCTGGCGCTCTGCCTGGACGTCGGCGCCGTGATGAGCCCGGCGTGGGTGACCGCCGACGACCAGTACTACCTGTCCCTGTGGGAGTCCTGCTGGAAGCCGGCGAGCACCGAGAGCTGGCAGTGCAGCAGCACGCTGGCCTCAGGTGAGGAGGGGAAGGGCCGGGATGGGAAGCGAAGGGAAGAGGTGCCAGCCCCGGTGCGCATGGAACGGGACAGGGTGGGTGGGTGTGATCCTCCTTCCAAGACCTAAACTCATCCTCATCCTCCTTAAGAAAAAAAAAAAAAAAAAAAAAAAAAAAGCCTGCAGAGCCACTTCTCGTAGACTTTTGCTGAGGAAATTAAAAGGCACTCTTCTTCTTTCTTACTCGTCCAGAATCAGAAGAACCTAATTATGAATTCTGTGCCTCTGCCCTTTGTGACATCACAGAGGGCGCCTCTACACCCACAGCCAGGTGTGGGTTTTCTTCTCTTTGATTTATTTATTTTTGTGCCCTTCCAAAACCTGCGTGAGACAATCCGACAAAGCATCAGCAGCAGCAGCAGCAGCAGAAGATATAGGAGTGTGAGTGTATTGCGGGCTGCAAACAGGGGGCTAATCATGACTCAAATATTAGTCTTGTGGGGTTTTTGAGGAGTGCCCTTCATACCAAGCCAGGCATTCTGGACGGTTGATAATCAACCTTCTTGCATGTGAGTGTGATGTGTAAAGTTTTCCCAGTTACCTCCTTTCTTCATGTTTTTCTTTCTCATTCAAGGGATTTTTCATTTCATTCCTCAATGTTTTGCACCGTCTTTCGCACCACCACAACTACCAAATTCACAAAATGAAAGAAAATAATTGTCAAAACGCGGCGGTTTTTTGTTTTTTTGTATTTTTTTTTTTACGAGACAGTTTGAGGTTCTGGCGTTGTCACTTGTTTTATTTTGAGCCTCCTGCCGCTGAGTAACGATGTGCCCTTGAGATTCCCCGCGGTGCCGCCGCCGCCGCCGCCGCCGCCGCCCACTCCCGCCTAATTAGGTGCTATTTTTTTTTCTCTCTCAAACCAGGAAATATTGCTCACTCCACCTTTTTAGCAGTTTACCATTTCTGACCCCTCCACCTCTCACTCCTCCCTCCAACGCTCCCCCTCTCTCCCTCCTCGCCGAGGTCTTGCCGCGTCAGCCGCTTTGATTCAGGGATGATTGATGGAGCAAAAGTTTGCACCTTTGATTGGAGCTGAGCGGCCCGGAGAGCTTTTATTTACCTCCGACGTCTGTGCCAACCCTGAGTGGACGGAGGTGTGCGTGTGAATTGATGCTCCACACTGTGCCTGTGTGTGTGTGTGTGTGTGTGTGTGTGCGTGTGTGTGTGTGTGTGTGTGCGTGCGCGTGCGTGCGCGGCAATAAGAGGCAACCACGGTGAGATTGACCTATTTCTGGACAGTCTCTCCTGGAGCCCGGCTGAATATTTCATGTCGCACTCTGATTTTTATATATATTTATTTATTTATTTATTCATCTTTTTTTAGTTGTTACATCCCTGAAACTCCTCTCTCAGGAGCTGCAAGTGCAGACACACACGCACGCACACACACGCACGCACGCACGCACACACACACACGCACACACACACACACACACACACACACACACACACGTTTGCGTCTACAGCTGCACTCTCAGAGAAAAACACACACCCAGACAGAGTCTCCCTGCCTAATTACCAGCTCAGTGGTAGACTGTCCACCCTGAGTCTGGCCGGTTGTGGGTTCGATCCCCAGCCGGGTCATACCGAAGACTGTGAAAATGGTCCCCTTTTTCCCTCCCTGCTTGGAACTCAGCGTTTGGGGTTGGAATTGGGGGGGGATCAGCCAATGGTTCCCGGGCGCGGCACTGCTGCCGCCCACCGCTCAAACTTCACATCCTTCGGGATGTGACAATCACTGGGACTTTAACTAATTAGATGTTTTGACACACACACACACACACACACACACACACACATGCTGATCTTTAAACACACATTTTTATTCGAGCCCATTTCAGATGAATCTCCTTTTGCTGCAACGGGAACATTAACATGATAAAGATCTGGAATTTTTTCTCTTTCCTCATCCTCGTCTTCCGAAACGCGCTAGTCTCACCTTATTTGTTGAGTCTTGATCGATTCAGAGCGTCTTTACCTGCCCCAAACAGTCAGTCTGAGATTGATTTTCCAGCAGCCACGCGAGGGCCTCGTCGTCGATCGTTACCTGCGTTTGTACTCGCCCTCCCCCGGTGGTCAGTTGCGTCACTGCAACTTACGAAGCCCGACGGTCAACCTGAACAGATGCATTTGTTAAAGTTTCAGTTTGTTCATTTTCATTATTTATTTATATTTTAGTTTTGAATGTGTTAAGCATAACTTGTTTGGGTGGGCGGGCCCTTGAGTTTTGGCTGTAATAATTCCATCTGTGGTTTCAGGGATTGTTTTTATTTCATTTTTCTGTTTTTTTCCCAAAGAGGGCAGTCAGTTGGCTGAAACCGATGAGAAAACCAGAATTTACAAGCTTGTGCAACATGCTAAAAATCCATAGTTCCAAGTTCAGCGCCCAAGTGTCTGGCTTTATTTTTTATATCGCAAAGCAGAAGAAGCAACCGTAAGGGTCAGGCCTCGTTAAAACCGTTTTCTTTATCTTTTGCTTTGCTGTTTTTTCGTTGTTGTTTGTCCACCTTGTAAGTTTGTAAGTGCCCGCAGAATGAGTGGAAACGCGAATGCATCCGAATCCTCTCGACACCTTACCTTCGGGCTGGAGATGGAGGAGATTAGATTAAACCCTCAGTGCGAACAGCTGTAATGCGCTCGCATGATTACGCATTTATGCGCGCGAGGGTGCAGGATAATCCAATCGCCGTGAATTCGTTCAAGGCTCCAGCATCAGACCCCCCCCGCCCTCCTCCCACCACCCAGGTTTCCAGGCTTCGCTCGCACACTTATTTAAAAATTTCACGCTTCCCCAACCAGCCAGTAATTATTATCTAAAATACTGTTGTTGTTGTTTCTATTTTCTGCCCTAATGGTTTTGTGCTCTTGATAGGGATACACTGATACCAATACCAATACCAAAGTATGGATACCGATACTCATAAAATAGGTGCCGACACCAGTTGTAAATGTATGTATATGACAATTTTGTTAAATTTGTTTAGACTTTTTGTAAACATTTGTTTATACAGTTTGTACTGCAGTGAAACTTCTGGCAGTTGCCCAATGTTCTGGACCAGACGTGGGCAAACTATGGCCCAGGGGCCATATGCGGCCATTTAAGCTTTTTAATCTGGCCCGCCGAACTTGAAGAAATCATATTAATAGTAAGTAAGTCATAAAATAGCTGTATTTCATCAATTTATTCATTGTTTTCAGAGTCATTTCAATAAAGAGCTAAACACCTTGGGGCTTCAAAGACACTGATTTTGTTGTAACTTTGCTTTGGTGCATTTTCAATTGACATTAAAGCAACATGTTTTCTAGGTATTTCATGATATGTTTTTTCCTCCTTTGAGGTGGCTCACCAAAACACTCGACAAGACATGCTCAAATAACAGAACATCTGTGGAAAACTGAAAAAAAATCTAATGCGTAATCACCATTAAGTACTCAGTATCACTTTGTACCAAAATGCAAGTACTCGTACTCTGCTCTCCTCTGTAAAACATAACAGTGGTATCGGTGCATCCCTAGATTCTTAGATTTATATTTTATTCCATCGCTGGCTGCACCAGCACTCTACCTGAGAGGAGAAGAAAACAGAACCCTAACAAAGCATGATAATTAATGTTGGGGGCGGGGCTAGAGGGCGTAGCCTTGGCTGGCGCCCATGCCGGCCGTTAATCAAGGCTTTAGCCACCTAAAAAAAGAAGTGTTTTTTTTTTTTTTTTTGTTTTTGTTTTTGTTTTGTTTTTTATCCAGCCCTGACGCAGTGTGTAGGCGGGCGGATGCGTTCGATCTCTCTCCTTCTCCTTCTTCGTCTCTCTTGTCACTTCCAGCTTCCAGATGTTCCCCGGCAGCTGCTAGCTGGAAGTCGAAGCGCAGCTGAAGTGAAAATGAAAAACGTCCGCGTGACAAACTGGGGGCCGTCGCTTAAGATGATGCTGCAAAATTCATGTCTCAAAGGAGGCTGGAGAGGTTTTTTGTGTTTGGTTCTTTTCCATTTTATAACAAGATATATATATTTATACAGATATACTGTATATGTATATATATATATATATATATATATATATATATATATACATATATATATATGTATATATATATATATATATTTATATATATATATATATATATATATATATATATATATACACACATATATATATGTACATATATATGTATTGGTGACATCAGCAAGAACTTCAAACAACTCTAGAAATCCTAGAGTTGACTTGTGAGGTGCTTTATAAAAAAAGAAGGTGGGGACATAACTCAGAGATGAAAGACGTGATAGTGGGCGTTTGCCTTAAAAGATGTCAGGCAGACATCAGGGGAGCCGCAGCCTGTCACACACACACACACACACACACACACACGCGCACACTCACACAGCGCTGCGTTGAAGGGTGTTTGAACCCAAAGCAGCCGCACCTGGAAGCAAACTCACTCTCTCGCTCTCTGTCTTTATTCTCTGCCTCGCAGTCACTTCCTCTGTTCCCCACTCACATCTCCTTGTCAGCCTCCTCCTCCTCCTCCTCCTCCTCCTACTCTTCCTGCTCCTCCTCCCTCTCTTCCTCCTCCTCCTCCATATCCACCCTCCCTCCACCAGCCTCCCCCTTTCTTGTTTTTCGTCTCAGTAAATCAGATTTTACAGTCAATCTAGCGATAGAAAGCACAACCAGAGAAGAAGAAGAAAAGAAAAAGTGAGACCTCAGATCCGTCTGTTTTTTTGTTTTTTTCCCCAAATGAGGAAGAAAAGATGTGACGTCTTTCGCCTCACCTTGACACGTCATCGTCCAGGCCCTCATTTAGAGGTCGGAACATTCCAGGGAGGACCTGCTGGATGTTGAGACATCACACGCTGGTGTTTTTTTGCACAGTTGCTGCATTTTGAATCACGAATGTGAAGGTGTCGCAGGTTTTCCTGATTTGACCCTCATACGTGAGATGATGATGAGGATGAGAGGGTGAAAAGATATGAGGGGTTAACTATTTTGTCTAACTATCCATATATATATATGTATATACATACAGTCTATATAAACATTTGTATTTATGTCTTCTTACCATTAGATGCTACTGGATATGAAAGATAAGATTTAGTATTGAAGGTGTCACCTATATATATACTGTATGTATATATACTGTATATACATGTATATATATATGTATGTATATATATATATATATATATATATATATATATATATACATACATACATACAGTATATGTATATATATGTAAGGCAGTTTTTGACCTACATTGGGCTGTCGCAAATTCAAGAGCAGCCCCTGCCGAAGGCTACCCCCCCCCCCCCCCCCCCCCGCACTCCCCATCATTGCCTCCTCCTCTCCTCATCTCTCTCCATCAGTCCATCGATCCAGCCGTCACTTTCAGGCCCTTCTCAACGAGACCCCCTAAAATGAACCGTCTCCTCTTCAACACTCAGCTGTCCATCCTGTACCTGTCTGTCTGTCTGTCTGTCTGTCTGCCTGCCGGTCTGCAGCCACCTCTTTGTCTCCTTCTCCCCTCTACTCCGCTGCCTCCCGGGAGATTGTCACATTTTCCAATGTTGATCATTTTCCCCATCTGTAATTTCACCGTCTGCAACCTCACCCCCCGTTTCCTCTTCTCAGGGGTCAAGCCTCACCTCCTCCTCTTCCTCCTTCTTCTCGATTCCCCCCTCTTCCCTCTTCCCTCCCTCCGCTCTCGACCCCCCCACCTTCCCTCCCTCAAGACGCCCGTTCTATTTGGAGAGGCTGAAGGAGGAATGGGAAATGATGTGGCATTCGCCTCCGTGGCAGCCAGGCAGGCGGGCAGGCAGACGCACCAGCGCAGCCGGGGGAACCTGCAACATCCCCTGTTCAAACGTGCACGTGCCCTGGCGGCACGCGGGGGAGGGAGGTGGTGGTGTGCACGGGCCCAGTTGCCCGTAATCCCTGCTGCGGTCAGAGGATGAAAGACGGGTGGCTCCTCAGAACAGTATCACAGGGGGCGCTTAAGAAAACTCACCAAAAAATGAATCACTTTTTAATTCACTCGCAGTACTAAAAGCACTAAATTCTCCCCAACCCAGTATTTCCTTTGGGACACAGTCCCGGCACGTTGATCTTCTACGTGATGAATACCGCAGTCAAATTCTGTCCTAAATACTGAATACTGAGTATGTCTCCAAGGGTGTTGAGACTCGAAGAAATGTGTGAAAATGCAAAATGACATTTGATGGTTTCATGGATTTTCCTGTCGCATTTTCACCAGGTACCAACGTCGCGTGGTGATAGATTTAGTGTTCGTATTCACCATCTGGTTGCAGTTTGTCGTTCAAAAAATTGGAATTCGGATCCAGACTCGGATTCCAGAACCGATCAGCTTCTGTTTAGGTTGATGATGAAACTAGGAAAGACAAAAAGCCGCTAAAGACGATAGCTTGCATTGCAGCGGCAGCAGTTTTTTTTCAGACGAAAGTAGGAGAAGAAGAACTTGATGTGGGTTTAAAAAGAAATCAGTCATTAAAAGGCGCAACAAAATTTGGGTTTATCCTCTGAAAAATCTGCCTCGCTAAAGAGGCGGCGCATTGATCCTCCATGTGTTGAAACCACTCCTTGAGTTTGGATTTCCCGAATTGAAACCCCACACTTGAAGATCTCAAATCGTTAACGCAGCAATGAATCAACAGTGAGTCTCTGAGTCCCGCATAAAAAAAACAACAACAATTATTTTCGATGCGATGCTGCGAGACTGTTCATTTTTCCTGACCATCTGCTTCCACGCACGCACTGCAAAATTTGCATTCGGCCCTCGTGGGATCTGTCGAGCGTCGAAAAAAAGCCCAGCGCATTCCTCTGCGCTGCTCTCACGTGGACCAGAAGCGATCAATCAGTCGATTCTTCAACACTGATAATAATTGAAAAAGATCTTCCTCCAGATAGAAGAGTGAGCCTTTTAATATGGACCCAAACAAGTTTTGCCTCAACCTGAATATAGAACAAGCAAAGCTTAAAACTATACGTGAATGTTATACTAATTGCACACATACAAAATCAAATTTCAAATTAAAAAGACTCATCAAAATCAATAATATGTGAATAAAAATCGTATGGCTCTTTTTTATTTGCAGCCTTATGATTTAAATTTCATTTTTTTTTTGTTACCGGCTGATAATACATCAAAAAAATAAAATAACAACAATAAACCAATGAAGTCATAATAATATCCTTCAATTGAATGTTCTGTCCTGATTGACATTGATATTAGCGCTACATGTGCTGTACAATACTGGCGCATCAGGTCTGGGAGGGATTTTGTATTGGCCAAATACAATCACACTGCGGGCCAAATTTGGCCCACGGGCTTGAGTTTGACACCAGTGTTTTAAGGGGTGAGTTGAGTTCCACGTGGTCTCAGTGTATTCACTGGTTGTAGTCGGGTCCAGCTGTCTTATGCCACTGTGCCAAAATTACAGTGTGTCTTTGCCTTCAAGCGGATACAAACATAAAATCTACTTCAAAACAGAAGGGAGACTTCTGTAGTCATCATCTGCAGGGACCTCTATGCTACTTTTTCTTTTTTTTCATCATTTATTGGTATTGATTAGCTGCTCCCCCGGCTCTTATATCCTTGCCTCCCAGAGTTTTGAGAATCTTAACCCCCCCCCGTAAACCGCAGCTGAATGGCTCCGTGCCCATTCCACCTGTGAAAATCTCATTCATCCGTCTTGCCAACCTCCGGTGAGAAATGTTTTTTTCCAGCCGACCCCTTAAAATGGTATTGATTCTGTGACCAATGGGCTCAGGTCGTGATGAAACCGGGACGCAACAACTTCAAGGCCGGCTGGCCCTGAAAGTCCCACACGAAGAGGAAGAAAGCTAAGAAGCGAGTGTCAAAAAGTGTCATTTATATTTTGTTCTCAGCATGGACTGATGCATGTTCTTCTAAATTCAATTCATTGGCTTTACAAATCGTCACGCGTTCACGTTGCCCGGATCACGGTGCTTCTCGCGCAGTCGATGTTTTTCCCACCTGCTGCCGGATTTGCTCTCCTGCGTCACGTTGTCATTGTCACGTTGTCATTGTCACGTTGTCATTGTCACATTGTTGCGTTGCCATTAGCTGAGTGAGAAAGTAAGAGCGCTTGTTTCCGTGCAGTTGACATCCCCGAACAAAACAATGTCACGTGAGAAATTAGGAGCGGCTTATTTTGTTGCAAGTGATGTCCAGAACGAATGTTAATGTGGCCGAATTGTTGCCATTGAGAAATGAGATCGCTGCGAGTGAGGATCGATATCGCGGGTTTTTTTTTTTTTCATTTTACGATTAATCATAAAATCGCCTAGCGGCAGACCGGCTTTGCGTCATGTCAGCACCCAAACTGATCCTGCGCGATGATATAGCACGTGGCGAGAGTGTGCAAGTGTTTTTTATTGGCTCTCCGCCGCGAGTGCAACAGGTAGGCAGCCACCCCACCGTATATCCGAGGGCTTTATTGAGAGAACGATGAATGTGGACTAAAGCTGTGTTGCCGGGCGGTTTTATGATTTTTTTTTTTTGTTGTTGCGACAATAAAGGCATCACGGCGACAGCCCCGAGAGGGGAGGGGAAAAAAAGGCACCACTGAGTAAACATCCGGTCGCGCAGACGAACAAACTCATTTTGTTACTGTTCCAGTGAGGCGGCGGGGGAAATAAATTTGTCGTTTTTTTAACCCGCCAACCCGATTGTCCGACTGGTTGCCCGAGGGTAGCGTGTGTGGAGAATGATGCCACGATCCCACCCGGCCAGCCTCGGGGGCCCCTTGTGGGGAGGATTGCGAAAGCAGCGGGGAGGATTGCGAAAGCAAACAAAATGCAGATGGCGTCGGTGTTTTTCAGGCATTGAAAGATCACCCGGCTTATCGCAAGCAAATATGCACTCAACTTAACATCGCTTGTCGCATTGAAGGTGTCTCATAAAAGTGTCTTTCTTGTCGGCCATGGGGCTAATGAAGGGATTAGCTCAGAGGTGGGCAAACCTTTTGGCTGTTTTGGTGACCCTAACCCTTATAGGAGGAGAAAATATATCATGGGATATGGAGAAGTCGCCTCTCGGCTTCTTGGCAAAGGAAAACTATTTTTTAAAGCAATCCGCTGCAATTTGGAAGTAGCATGCAGCACATACCCAAATCCGAGGTTTTTACATTGAAAAGAATGACATGACCCAACCGTTGTGTTGCTGTTGTGTTGTGATTTGGAACATTTTGGATTCATGTGGACAGATGTGCACTACCTGTCAAACGTTTGAACGCACCTTCTCATGCAATTTTTTTTTCATACTGTGCTTAGTTTAGATGCCTTCAGTGAGGAACTGCAATGTCAATAGTCAGGAGAATGAAAGAAAAGACATTAAATTCATAGTGTACGTCCAGGAAACCTTCCTGAACCAGAGCTGAGGTGGATCTTTTTTTTTACTCTCCCTTCTTCCCCTCCGCCCTCCCCGCTGCTTCTCCTGCCTACCTTCCCATCCCGCTCCTCCCCCTGCTTCCCCGCCACCCACCGCCGCATCTCATCTTTCACGCCCCCACTCCGCCAGCGCCTTCCCACTTTAACCGCGCTGGCGTTGGCGCATTCTCCAACACCGTGGGGAAAATTGAAGGGCGTCTGCCTCGCGTTCCGTATTGACAGCTCCATCCCCGCCGACGGGGAAACTTGCCTCCTTGAGAGTCGCAGTTTGCCAGCCGCGGAGTGTAATTCGGTTTTATTCCATTTGTCGCGCGACACTCTGCTTTAGTGGCGTAGAAGAGAGAGGCTTAGTGGGGCCTCGTAGCATGCGATGGCAGTCAAGGTCGCAGAGTCGTTTGGCTGAGCTCGGAGAAAACACTTGAACCTAGGCCTGGGCGATAAATCGATTACGATAATAATGGCGATTAAAAACTCCACGATAACGATGATAAACGCATGAGCTGTTATTTCGATAATCCAACCAATCCCACAGCAGAGAAACAACGGCGCGCCTCCTTCCCTCCACCCGCCTCCTCTCGCTCGCAACAACTCAGATGGGAGACGCACGCGGCCGTCCGCTAAAGCTCGTTATAGGAACTGTAGAAATGAGCAGCGAGGAGCAATCAGAAGTCGAGGGAAAGTGAAGAAACTGTCGGCTACCTCAGGTCCGACAAAGTACAGGCTGACGCTAAGTGCAAATTATGTCGGAGAACAGTCCCAAGCAAAACGGGATACACCACGAACCTCTGTCAACATCTCAACAAGTACCACGATAAAGAATGGCATGAAAGCCAGAGTTTACGTTTTCATGCTAGCCTCCCCGCGGGTAATGCTAAAAACAACGCACTGCTGCAAGAGCCCAGGGGGAGTGTGCTGCGTGATACTCCCGCTAGCACTAGCAGTAGCCTAGCTAGCGACAGTGCTGAGCAAACAGTTGCTCGTCAAACAACAATACAGTCAGCCTTTAACGCAGCTACCCCCGTACAAGAAAAAAATAAAAATAAAAAAATCGACGCGGTACAGAAACATAACCAGAGCAGTGACGTGCAATATTGTACCGTCTGTCTGTACCTCTTTTTATTTTTGGTTTTATTTTATTTAATTAGTTCAGTACACTACCTCTAAAATGTTTGAGAGACACATAATCCTCAACATTGAAGTTATTTTATTTCAGTACATCTAAGATGTAAAAAAATAATACAACATCTTGGTTCTGTCGGGTTGTTGTTGAATGTTTTGTATTGTCATACATTCTAACAATAAATATATAACAATAATCCTTCTGGTTTCTTTGCGGTCCAAGGAGAATACTAATATTAAAACTATTATTGATAAAAAAAAAATTCATATTGTGATAATTATCGAGATAATTATCGTGATAATTAAAAAATTGCCATATCGCCCAGGCCTACTTGAACCCCACCAAAAGCTTTCATCTTTCACATTCAGGGGGCCTTTTGTCAGGTTATTTATTTACCGCGTGTCAAACTAGTTGGAACAGATATAGGCGTCGCCAGCGCCTGAAAACAAAGCCAAAAGCTAAAAACAGTGGGAATCTTGTAGCTCTTCTTGGCTTCTTAGGCCTTTTAAACGTATCAGTGCGTAAAACAAATACATAAATGGCTGACACCAGCCAAAATTGTTGATGGAAGACAGGGGTGGGCAAACTCTTTGACTGGTGTGGCCACAATGGGTTCTGGTCCAACACAGTCCAAGACTGTCAAAGTGAAATCAAGCAAACTACAGATTTTTATCAATTTTGGTTTCACTGCCTTCACTACCTGTTTTTAGTTCGCCCTCAAAAAGCACTTCATCCCCCCTTCACCAATCTCCTCCCATTCCCACCCCCGGCTCCCCCTCCCTCTGAGGACCTGCTGATATGTGGGACATGGTCCTGGTGCGTCACGCTCCTCTTTATGGACCGTGTGTTTCGGTGCCCTCTCACAGTCCTTGAGGCATTACACCCCCAGATACTTGCCAAAAACCTCCACTGAGCACACCCCACCTCATCCGATATCCCATTGTGATGTCACAAAAGGCCGAAAGTGCTTTTTTTTGTGAGTATTTCTCAATTTTTTTTTCGGGGGGGGAATAATCGTGCAAGATTGCTCCACTGGAGTCTGGGATGAAAAGACAAAGATCAGCAAACTGCTGGAATGTTGATACTTTGAACTTGTTCTTCTTTGCTGTCTCTACGGTTCTTTGCCTCCTCCTCTTAGATCCTTGTCGCTGCTCCAGGTCTTCCTTTTTGGGTCACTCCCCATCATTTTCTTCTCCATTTGCCCCTTGTTTATGATGCACACACACACGCACACGCACACACACACACACGCACACGCACACGCACACGCACACACACACACACACACACACACACCCCGCCCCAGCTATCTGATGTAACAAATTGAAAATGCGCTACGAAACGTTACGCTATCACAAGTCGCGGTTCACACGTTCTCTTTTTTGCATTTTTTTCTTCTTTTTTTTTTCTTTCACCCCCCCCCCCCCCCCCCAGCCCTCTCCCCTCTTCTTCTTCTGAAACTATTTTATCTCTCTTCCCCGACGGCAGACTGGCAGGTTGCTACGCTGGCCCTGTTGCTAGGGGGCGGGGCCCTGGTGTTGACGTCCTTCCTGGTCGCCCTGGTGGCCGTCTGCATTGGCACCAGGCGGCGCTTCTATGCGCCCGTCGCCGTCATGCTCTTCGCAGCAGGTCAGTGTACGCACGCACGCACGCACACATATATATGCTGTCAATGGACAGCGTATACACGCACTCGTTATTGCGCTCGCAACAAAGTCACTCATAGAGGGACTCACTTTATAAGCTCATTAGAGGTAGCCGGGAGGTTGCAAAGGTGCTCACCCTGAAAGCTGATGTGCATTTAAATGATAATTCTTACTCACTCATCCCGTAGGTGCACACACACACACACACACAAACGTACACACACCTGCTTTACATTTCCCTCATATTTATTTGATAGTCCAGTATGTAATATTTGGACAAATTTATGATTTTTATATTGGTAAAAGCTTAATATACTGTACTGCCCATAAATATATCAATAAAAGTGTATAGTCGCAGTACGATGAAAGTAATTTTGCTTTTCTGCCCTCAGAACAGTTCTTAGCGTGGGCGAGCCAATTAGCACTGCAATCTAAAATCTGACCACTAGATGGCAGAATTTTGCATGCTGTACCTATGAACACTCACCCTTTGGTCTTTGCCCGCCCGGCGGCGCAACCACACTGAGAAAAC
The DNA here is from genome assembly GCF_046127955.1 of Nelusetta ayraudi. Lineage (NCBI taxonomy): Eukaryota > Metazoa > Chordata > Actinopteri > Tetraodontiformes > Monacanthidae > Nelusetta > Nelusetta ayraudi. Next base: position 422,381 of record NW_027466164.1, read on the forward strand.
CAATCAAGCCAATGGAATTGAGACGGAAACTGGGGGCTGTGCGAGTGACGGCAACAACAACAAAAAGGAAAAGCATACCGGCGCAAAGCGCGTTGCCACGCCGATGAGAGAGCTGCTCTCAACTCTGTGAGATTTGGAAGAAGCTGTTTTTCTCGCTTCTCGACGCTCAAAGCATGCGCGAGGAATGAAAAATGCAATAAAAAGGGGGGGCTCCTGCTGATTTGGATTAAACCACTCTTATTATGCTGGGATTTGCACGTAAGCGCCTCTTTCAAAGGAATCCTATATTTTGCCCGCCGTGACGATGGAGGGGAGGCTTTTCCTCAGCACCAGCGTCAACAGGTCCCAACAGGTCGTGCCGAGCTGAGGAGTTCAGTCTGGGTCAGCGTCAGTATCTTTCCATGAGACTGGGAAAAGCAGGCCAAATGTTTCACCGTCTCTTTGTGATATCACAAAGGGCACAGATACCTCCTCTGGGTTAGCGACAAGTCACCCACACAGGTCTTTGTCCCGGCCCTCAGATGCACAGCTGGTTTTTGTCCCCTTCCAATCGCATGGAAGATCCCTACAAAGCATCAGAACCAAAGGAACCAGTCCAGTGTGTAATATTTGGCTTGATTTATGATTTTTATGTTGGTAAAAGGTCAATGTGCTGCCCATAAATTCATCAATAACAATGTATAATCGCAGTAAAATTAAGTAAGTACAGTTCTGATATATATATTTATATATAAAAATATACATAGATCCCACTTGGCAGCCGTCCTGCACCGCCAAATTTCTAAGGAAGCCTTTGTGGACAATCCAGCTGCCTGACAGCACGTTTCGTATTTAGGGCGAACGTTCACATCCTCAAATAAACCAACGAAGAAGAATGTGAACAAAGTGTCTAGGTTTGCGTTTGCAGGCCACCGTAGCTCACAGGCAAGTTGAGGAGGGGGAGGGAGCGTGAAAGACGGTTTCAATCAAAAACGTAACCACGCGGTGTCGCTGTTTCTTCTTCAAAATCTCCAAATATCACACGCTTAACCTTGAAACAAGCAGGCCACAAACAAAGGGCTAATATGCTGTTCAAAGTAGAGATCTCAATGGGACGATTATACGGGACAAGCTTTTGGCTAAACTCTGCTACATGTCCAGCAAGCATTCTTCATCCACGAGCAGATCCACACAACCGAATCCCTCCAAACCCGCAGTTATTAAAGTCTACAGCAAACTCATTTCACGTCAGAAGGAAATGTGTTCTGTATTAATTTTTGATTGGTTCATTAATATATGAACGCAACATTGATCCCCCCCCCCCCTCGCACTCCGCTGTGTAATGCGTCGTCGTTTGGGGTTGTGAATATTAATATCGGTCGGCCACGTTGACTTCGCAACATCGGTTTTCATGGAAGCGTATTACAACAGTGATATTTTTAAACGTCTACTTCACTCGGGGCCTCTGGCGGCGGCCTCCCTGAATGCTCTTCAGCCCTGCGATCGCTGTCGAAGTGTTTGGTGTAACAAGCTGCGGCTGCAACCGTAACCTCTTTAACGCTCGTTTGGGCACATAATCAAAATACCAATGGGTTCTGCTCAAACACAGAGCTGTTTCTTTAAACTCTTACACTTTCTGTCATTTTTTAATGTCATTATATATATATGATAGCGTTAAACAACAAAGAGTTCCCGCCCACATGGCCAACTTGCACAATTTTATTTCGAAGCCTCGGTACGAGACCTTTTTTTTGTTTAATTTTTGGACTTAATTGTCACCCTCCGACGCACCTGCCAAGGAAATAGATGTGCAAAGATTTTTTTCCCCTTTTTGAAAACATGATGGCATTACAATACAAATTAAATTACAGTCAGCTTGTAATTAATAATTACATAATTGAAAGTCATATTAAAGTGAAATTTCTACTTGAATATTTTCGTTTTTATTGAACGTTTTTGTGACCGACTTGCCTCAGGATGAACAGCTCGTGAACTGTGAAATGTGATCGCTGTCACACATTATTGGGCCAACTGATACACGTCACACAATTGTAAAAAACAAAACAAAGCTTAGCGCTGTCAATTCTGTTTAATTTTCCTTGAATTTATTAAAGACATGTCTTTACATTTTTTTTGAACAACTTAGTCGTCATCTTTCTTCCCTTCACTGTGATTTTTTGTCAGAGATAGAATCTTGCAGTCATGGCTGCCCTGTGCTTTTCACAGCTGCATTATTAAAGGAGCAAATTCAAATTTCATCCCATGCTGATTTCTGTGGTTAAAAGAAGTTCCTGATTAGAAATCGACTTTGACTAGAATTTCAATCAGCGCTGTGAAAAACGCCATCGGAATAGAACCTCGAGGCCCGTCTCCATCTCACTGTTGTCCCCCCCCCCCCCCCCCCCCCCCCCCCACCGCCCCGTCTTCTTCTTCACGTCTGACGACTCCAACACAATTCATTGCCGTTTGTCACGTTGTTCCGGCAAAATCTGTCACGACGAGAAAACAAACAGATGCAGAATTTCAATGAGTGGCGGACGGATTCATGGCGGGGGGGCTCCTTGCCGAGACGGCCATCTAAGAACCCCCACGAGCCTTTGCAAGCGCTCATTAATATCCATAAATACACATCAGCAGCAGCGTGAGACGCTTCGCGCCAGCCAAACGCTCTTCTCTTCTTCCAAATGTTTGTGGAGCAGAATCTCAAATCGACAATTCTAATATCTGAAAGCTAACGAAGCTCCGCAAAAACTAATAACGTTTGTTTCTCTTTCAACCCCCTTCGAGTTTGGAGGCGAAACGAAATAATTTCCTGTTTGATTCGCCGCCTGTTTGGTTGTTTTCTCTCTGTCTTTCGCTGACCGACTGACTGTGCGAATTGCTCCTCCCACCCGCCACCCCCCCACCCCAGTGGTCCTGCAGGCCTGCAGCCTGGTGCTCTACCCCATCAAGTTCATCGAGACCATCAACCTGAGGATCTACCACGAGTTCAACTGGGGCTACGGCCTGGCCTGGGGCGGCACCATCTTCTCCTTCGGCGGCGGCATCCTCTACTGCCTCAACCCCAAGAACTACGAGGAGTATTATTAGCGCCTGGATCCCCCCCCAGAACACCGCCCCGCAGGGGTCGGGAGGGAGGGTTTGGGGAGCGGTGCGGTGCGGTGCGGTGGGGGTGGGGGGTGGGGGTGCTCATTTCACTTTAACGGCTTATCTCCCAAGAACTGCCGAGGAATAATTTACAGCTGAGTTGAGCTCGGAACTGCGCAGCGAGTTTCCCTCTTTTCCCATTCCTGTGGGAGGGGGGGAGGGCTGGAGGGGCGTGGGTTTCTTTTGTGCCTCAGTCAAGATGTTTAAGCGCCGGAATCGGAGCCGGTGGGGGGGTGGTGGTGGGGGGGGGTTTGAGGCGGGGTGTCTGAACGCAGAGGGAGCATCAAGGCTTTAGTTTCTAGGAATGAGAGGAGCTTCAGGGAGGTCAGACCGCGTTGGTTCTCATCTGACGATTTGCCACCGTTTTTTCTCCCCCTTTGATCCAGAAGCTACTGAGAGAAGTGGACCGTTGACTCGGACACACGATTTACGTACGCCAACGTTGTAGTACTCTGTAGGCTCTTTTCACCGTGCGGTCATACACTTCCATACGGCGCTTGTTTCGTGCTCTCCCAACCCACTCGAAATGCAGGGAATGCAGGGTTCCGATGTGGAGAGGTCGAGATGTCCCTCAAATGAAGGAGGAGCACGCGTTGAAGTTCCTGGCGGCAGGAACCCATCTGGGAGGCACTAACTTGGACTTCCTGTTGGGTCAGTACGTGTACAAGAGAAAAAGCGACAGTATTTACATCATCAACTTGAAGAAGACTCCTAAAAAGTGGCCGGTCTTGAGACCACTTTTTAAGAGTCTCGGTTTTCTCTGAGACTCTGAGGTATTTTTAATGGGTCTTGTCTCGGTCTCGGACTGGGCGGACTCAGGATTTTTGACCAAGACCGGTCGAGACTCAGCCAACACTACAATGACTGATAACAACAGAGAAGAAATCTTTTGTTTAAACACGTCGTCACTTAAACCATGCAGAACTTTGAGGTCCATCACCGTGAGTGCGATGACTGTACTTTTAGTGTCGAGCTCAGAAATGTAAGGCTTTTTTTTAAAATTTTTATTCTGTAATATTATGAAGCAAAGGTGGTGGGGTTTTTTTTGGGGGAGGGGGGAAATTGTTCATATGAGCAGGTAAAGCAGCAAAATTGCTTAAAATAATTATTGCTGTTCCGTTTATGTTGAAGCAAACTTGAATTTCAAAAAAGATACTGGTAATTTGTTCTCTTTTGTTTTTCAAATGTTTCTTTGATATATACAGTCCTGCTGTTGTCTTGGTCTCGACCTCTAAATGCCCCGGCCTTGTCTTGATCTTGATAATGTCTTGGTCTAGGCGGTCTTGACTACATCACTAATGCACGCACGCACGCACCTGTTTGCATCATGGGCTAACAAGCTAACACTGTCAGCGCCACCCCCCCCACCCGACTGCAAGCCGGAAAGATCCCCCTGTTAAAGTCAGAACGGGCTGAAAGTAAAACAAGATTCGCTCAATGTTCCGTCATCGACCCCCTCCTGGTCCGTTACCGCGGCAACCCACCCCGTGCGCGCTTCCAGCCATCGCCATCGATTAGCCACGCTCGAAGGCGCGGTGCTGGACTTTGCTCACGCCCTTACCCCGCTTCCCCCCACCCCATCCTGAGGGTCTCACGTTAAAAAAAATATAAAAAATTAAAAAAAAAATTCCGACCTCCCCTCCAAACATTTCCCTTTGGACAATCCGTCATCGCCTCCATTCTGATGCAGCGTGACGCTTAGTGAGAGACCTTCCCTCGAAGGACATGTTTACATGTCTCAGCGCCAACCGGCTGAGTGCACGAGGCGTAAAAAAAAGAAAACGTCTCACACACAGGAGGTGAAAGAGAGTAAAAAGATGCTGTCCAATCGCAAGGATCAAGTTTTATCGTAGGGGGCTTGTAAAAAAAAAAAAAAGAAGAAGAAGAAGAAGGAGAGGAAGAAGAAGAAGGCAATTTTCTATGCATAAAGGATTAGCGATGAACAAACGGCTCAATTGAACGTCTTTTCGAGTCGTGACCTGGATTCATGGGCTGACATAATATTGAGATGGGCTCGTTTCTTTGGCGTTTTGCCAACAAGCTACATGTCAGACAGCTATTGGATCTGTAAACTATTCTTGCTTGGGCACACGTATTGAAGCATCTTAGTGAAAAACCAACACAAGGACGACTCCAATGGATGTTAATAGCATCTTCATTGCAGCAACACGTTTCCGTGTTTGGTTTATTTTCTTGGTTTGTTTGTTTGTTTTTTGTTAACAAACTCACAGGGATTTTATTTTTATTTATTTATTTTTTTTTAGAAAGCAACCTTGGAACCCGGAGCAAAATACGATGGGATCGATCCAAAGCTGACAGGATTTCTTTTAACTCCTGGATGTCATGGTTAACAAGGTCTAGAACGCACGATGCCACAAGACAACAGTTGGCCTGTTGCATTCAAGCATCGCCACCTGGTGGCACGACAAATCTTTTCAGACAGCACTCACCTCATCCCACCCTTGAAAATTGGTTCTAACCATTCTCACACGTATAAATTGCAATTTTCAGGGTCCAGGTCGAGAAGAAAATATTAAAACGCACCGTCGGACCCTGTTTTTAAAATTCCACCTGTTACGTTTTCTCTCTCTCTTGGCTGCACTGCGATTGTGCCAAATTATCTGCCTAACCTTGCGACCTCAATTCCCTCTCCCGCCGCAAAAACACACTCTAATTTGAAAGGTGCGCCGGGAATCGAAATGTAAAATAGAAATTCTCCGGCTGCCGTCTTTGAGATGCGCGCGGCGTCTCGTCTCGTCTCTTCTTCGACTCTCCAGTGTCGCATATTTACCGCCGAGCTGTCAAGGCGCCGCCCCAAAAATAGGATCCAGGCTGACTCCCCAGTCGCCCTTAATAAATGTGGAACTGTGCAGCCGCCACACAATCATGAAAGCGTCCAAGTCGCTTGGTTTTTAGCCGCTGGGTTTTTTTTTTTTCCAGGCCGCCACTTTCTTTTTCTGTGTTTCAGGAAGCGACTCGTTAGGGTTTTTCACAGCCGGGACGTGATAGAAAGACAAGAGTGGGGATTTGGATGACTTCACCAACAGATTCAAGAAATCGGCTAAATATTTACTTTACTCACTGCGCTCGGAATAGACAAGTTAGCCAGCAAGTGGAAATCAAGGGGTTTGATTTTAGATTGAAATGACAAAGTAACCTTCAAAGTCAAAACACATTACGCCTATCTTTTTTTTCCTTTTTTTTTTTTTTTGCTCTGAAAGACTTCACCATTTATTATTATCCATTGTTATCAGAAAGGTTACTGCTCTGTGTACGAATAACTTGTTTGTTAACTTAGCTAGCCAAGCGTGTTGTCAAGCCAGTTCAGCTTGGTCCGAAACAGCAACGCTAACACTCATATGCGTGTTACGTGATATACAATTGACATGATGTCGATTGTTGTGTTCTTTTGAACCTGTTTTGACCAAAGTAGTTTATCCTTCCGTGTTTTTTTTTATTTTTTTTTTACGTTTTTGTCTGGAGGTAACAACAAGCTCAGATCATGCCAAATGTCTGCAACTGGCATAGTGTCATGTTTCAAACCTAAATGGTATGAACATTTTGCCATTTGCCATCAGAAAGTATCTATTGATTTTGCCTACGTCAAATAAACACATCAACTCCACGTGAATGTTCATTTTTAACAGCTAAGCATTGAAAAGTTATTTGTTTGCTCACTAGCTGCTAAAAAAAAACAAAAAACAACCAACCTTTTAATGTCCCTTTTTGTTTTTATCTCTCAATATTTTTCATTGCCTCTTCTCTGAGTCATCGCTGTGTCCCAAGTTTCAAAAATAAATGCTCGTAGTCAGGCCAAAGCCACCTCTGTTTCACTTGAGCCTCCTCAGGGGGCTGACGGGAACCTCATGCTGTAAATTCACTGCATATATTCCTGTAAGCACTCATGCAATGGATGTTTTATGAATGTCTTCTGAGAATGAGAAAAAAATAGGGTCCTAAAATTAAACGCTTTTATATATATATATATATATATATATATATATATATATATATATATATATATATATATATATATATATATATATATGTATATATGTATATTTTCTCCCCCCCCTCACTGACGAGATGTTGCAGCGTCGCCATCATCTTGTCAAAGTGAAAACATAAATGGCACTCTCGGCTAGAGCGCCATTACTGCATTAGTCACACCAGCTTCATGGGTCAGCGAGAGCTTTTTCAGCATGTGACCCCCCTCACTACCCCCCCCCCCCCCTCGCGTCCCCCCCGCTCTACCAGTATTCTTATCACGGATGTCAAAGCTCCACTGTGCTCAGTTGGAGGACCTCCAGTGAATCAGTGCTCAGCCCTGCCGGGTCACGGGTTGGTTGCCGCCACGCCTGGCGTCACCTGAGAGGCCGTGCCGCGACTCCAGCCATGAAAATGAAAAAGTGGAAGTGGCTGTGACGGTAGTATCAGTACTCAACAGGGCCGGCTACTGTGTTTCCTTGTACGATCATGAGAGTGTTTTTGTTTTTGTTTTCTTTTTTTCCTACCTAGAAACTTGTCTGTGCTTTGCTGGTATTGAATTAAAAAAAAAAAAAAAAAAGCATTTGGTACTAATACTGTAACAGACCTGGGCTAGAATATACAGGAATTCATTTTTGAATTAATGTTTCAATTGGGGGTGGAGTAGAACAGGGGTGGGCATTGGGCAAACGTTTTAACTCTCGTGGTGCCACTATGGGTTGTAAAATGTGACAGAGGGGCCGGAGCAGCAGCAGAAGAATGAAGTGTTTTGGTGAGCCACCTCATAGGAGGAAGAAATCTATCATGGGATATGTAGAAAACATGTTGCTTTCATGTCAATTGAAAATAAACCAAAGCAAAGTTGCAACAAAATCAGTGTCTTTGTAACCCCACAGTATTTAGCTCTTTATTGAAATGACTCTGAAAACACTGATGAAATATAGCTATCCTCATTTCTTACTTACTATTAATAGAATTTCTTCATAGTTCGGCGGATTAAAACCCTTTATGTGCCGCATGTGGCCCCCCAGGCTGTAGAGCCCATGCCTGGTCTAGACACTCAAGTCTTGTCATTGGCAGCTCTTGTTTTCATGACACTGGACCTTGAGACCCAACGTATCCTCCATTTCAATTGCGGCCACAGGAGGTCAGCACCTCCGTCAGGCCGCTGCTAAACAGATTACCGTAGCTTTACGGTAACAGTATTGTTATGGTAAATTAAGAAGAAGAAAAAAATACACACTTTAGGCTTTTCGGGATGCGCTATGGGTCTAAATGTTGTTGTTTCCCCCCCCCCACTCCAGCCTGTAGGGGGAAGCCAAGTAAGCTTAATCGTTCCAATAGTTCCGCCTCTCCTCTCCAAATGTTTTCTCACTCTCTAAAACAGTTCCACCCTGCGCGTGCTGTTGATTTTACAGTTCAGCAATGTTGTTCTGCTTAGTTCTGCTATCTCAGATCAAAGACTCCCTGCTTTGTTTTGTTGGTTTTGTTTTGTTATTGCTTCCCCCCCCCCCCCCCCCCCCCCCCCACCCCCCGGTTGGTTTCCCAGTTCCGCCGCCGCCGCTTATCAAAGATCCAAAGTGACGCCGCTGCATCTTTTACCAATTTGCAACGCTGCAAACAAACAAGCGCGCCCCTTCGTAGCGCCGTCACGCTCGCCTTAGCAGCGATTACGAGAACTCGCGATCTCCAAACGTCAATGCAAATATGTTTGGTTTTTTTTCAATTTTTTTGCTGCCGGATTGAAAAAGTGACCCACATTGCTATGATTTGTTTTTCTCTCCCTCCTCTTTAATGAGGCGCTGCAGTCTGGCCGCGGATAATGAAGACGGTGTAAAATTGTAATTTCTCAGCGAACGAGTTTTGGCCACGAAAACAAAGAAACCCACTGATGCGTCGCGCTGGTGTCTGCCAATCAAATGGCCAGATTTCCTGGTACGTTCTCACCCAGGTCTGACTCATCGTCATTAGCATTGATTTTATTTTATTTTTTTTTTGGTTGTTAATTCGCCTGATGAAAATGTAGACGCTCACAAACAAGAGACGGCTCTGTTTTATGCATCAACTCCCAGCAGACTGGAGAGAAACGCGGTCTAATGATGTGCATAGGGATTTAGGACGTTGCGTGTGTGTGTGTGTGTGTGTGTGTGTGAGTGAGTGAGTGAGTGAGTGAGTGAGTGCGCGTGACAAGGACCAAGAGTGCGTGCGTGCGTGTGTGTGTGTTGGCATGTTTTTCCATGCCATTGTAGAGATGTCAGTACACCAGTAGCATCTATCTCTTTGTACGCTAGCACATTAAAGCACTGAACCGAGCCACTCGTCTTTGCTGTCTCATTTTGTTGACTGCACTCTCGCCCGCCTTTGTCAAACAATCTGTGTTCGGGTTGTCGAGAGATTGTATTCCTAAGTTTGTTTGCCCCCCCCCCACCCGACCCAAATGTAGCAAGCAGCGCGGAGTGCAAATAAACGTCCGTCAAGCTGACGGAAATGCGAGTCAAGAGTCAAAATATTTCCCAACTCGATGGCCTGGAAAAGTTTTGACACAAAAGTGTCAAGTTTGGATTTGACATCTCTTGGTTAACAAAGTAAAAGCATCCCGCTCCTCCGTCAAAAGCCGATCCTTTTTCGGTCCGCAATCCCTCCCCCTCGCCCACCCCCCCCTCCTCTCCCCTTATTATCTGAATGAACACATTGGAGATTATTGCCAGTTTTCTGACACGTTTGCTCTGGAGGCTGCCTCCTAGCCGACACTCCAGCTGCCAATTAGGAGCTTCCGTGCCAATTATCGGCAGAAGGGAAAACGGGGGAGTCAGAGTGAGCTTGACCAAAAACAGCCAACTGCCACCAGCGAGCTAAACATAATAAGATGATCTCAATATTCATCCTCCTCCCTCCCCCCGTCAGTTTTAGCTTTTTCCAGTTCAAAAGGTTCGAGGTTCAAAAGAGGAGCCGAGCTTTCGTTTGACAGCCGCCGCTTGTGGCTACACAGTGAAATAAACTCTACTACCGTGGAAGGGATCTTTCAACGATAATCCTTGAGGATTGAGAGAAGTTTTTTTAGAGTTTTTATTTTCTCGTAAACATTTGGAGAGTGTCAGTGTGAGGTGTGATCAGCGAGTGACCTTGAAAAGGCAGCCGGATCGCTGCCATGTCAAATGTGACGTCTCAAACGCCCGTCCTCAAAAGCTCCAATCTGAATCGCTTGCGCTCGGACCATCGACAGTGTATAAAGATTTGGGGCCAGACACATAAGTGCCAGAGACTTGCATTTTTCCCGTTTGACCGCCAAAAACTGCTTGCAAAAAGACTCCCAATGATTGGCTGTCAATGGTAGCCAGAAAAATGGCCATAATGGCTACAGTCTCCTGGCCAAGTGCAGTCGGCTTACCAGTGGGTGTGCAGGTGTTGCGGCACACAGATTATTGCTCACCACTGGTACCTGCCACATATCCAAAATTGATTCTTACAGTTTAAAACCCAAAAACCTAAACTGGCCAAGAAACCAACCTCTCTCTCGGCTTCAAAACGGGTATTTTCTATATCTTTTTCAAACGGGTGTCTATATGTCTTTGTATATAGCTTTCTGTACAGTCAATGGCTTCAGCAGACTCAAGTTAAACGTTATGACCTCTCCCTTTCCAAAACTCTTCCTATTGGTCAGCAGTCTGTTCACTCTGTAGTGGTTGAAGGACTCTTCTTTCAAAAGAAATTCTGAATATTAATTCAAATTTATGTGGCACGATTAGCTTCCTCTTCACAAACGCGCCTTTCCACCAAACTACATTTGCCTCAGCGCGACTCTGTTCCCAAAGAAACAAGGTTACAATTTCATAAACACGGCCCCCGCTATATAACAAAAAAAGAAAAAAAAAAAAAAGAAGAGTGGACTGCTGAAGTGGGTACAAGACCCTTTGTGCCAGTGAATACTGTGCACATGATGGATGAATCCGACACGGACGTTACCCAAACAAACAGTGGCGGCGCTGGAGTGTGACGGGGGTCGCTGTCGGCGAAAGAGGTAAACAAAATAAAGGCGTGTTTGACAAGAGCGACAGAGAGCCGCTTGTTTTCCGGGGCGGCTTTGCTGAATTCATAACAGCAAGACAGGGTCAAAATCTTGAGAAGGCTCTGCGGCCCTCACTCTGGAGAAAACTGTGGCTGTGAAAATGATAAGTAATGACATTGTTGTCATAATAAAATATTGTCCCTGTCACTTCATAATAAGATTTTACAAAGAAAAGTTGCCCATTTGCTGGGGTTTCAGTGATGTAGTCTACGCAATACGCCGTATAACCACCAGAAAATGTCCAGAATTACCGTACAACCGCTACAAAACGTGCATAGATACGTATGAGTATTTTTTCACACAACGTTCACTTTCCCGTTTAAGAATGTGAATAAAAGGATGTTTTATTTTCTGATCGGTTTGAGTGTCAGGTTTAGTGTCGTTATAGAGAATTGATTTGTGTTTGCACCACTTTTTGCACTTGATTTCTCAAACTTTATTTTTTTTTTTTAAAGATATATAAGTGTGTTCATTATTTATTCATTTTTTTCATCAGAGTATCAGAGCGGGGGTGGGCAAACATTTTGACTGGTGGGCAACAATGGGTTCTAAAATGTGACAGAAGGGCCAGAGCAGTAGCAGATGTGTTTTGGTGAGCCACCTCATAGGAGGAAATAATATATCATGGGATGTGTAGAAAACATGTTCCTTTAATGTCAATTGAAAATGAACAAAACTATGGTATTTAACTCTTTATTGAAATAAAATTCATGAAATACAGCTGTTTTACGACTGACGGACAATTAATATCATTTCTTCAAGTTTGGCTTGACCCGATTAAAAAGCTCAACGGGCTGCATATGGCCCCCGGGCCGTACTTTGCCCACACCAAGCACAAACCAAACTACACCACTGCTGATTGATTCATAAATCACAGGGGAAGCAGCGTCAAATGGTTAAAAACACAGAGTGCCAGCATGGCTCAGTCAGTCAGAGGGGAAACTGGAGCTCCAGCGGCTACTGGCTGGGGAGCTACAGCACAATGGGGCCTCCTGCGGTCAGTCGATATCTCCACCACCCAGACTGCTGCCAGGGGAGAGGGAAGGAAAAAGACCTCAGAGACAGAGAGAGAGAGAGAGAGAGAGAGCGGAGGGGGGATTAGTAGAGCAGAGCATCTGCCTGAAGTCACATGGTGCACAATGGGAGTTGGCGCTGCCACCACCACCATCAGCACCAGCACCATCCTGGACCTGGACCGGACCCCCGACCAGCCCCCCCCCCCCCCGCCCCTCCCCAGCACCCCGGACCCGTCCTGTCCCATGTGGAATCAACGACGGTCTTTCCAAGATTAGCTTGCCTCGTTTTACATTGACAGCCTCTTAGCCGTGATCATACTGCCCCCTAGTGGGCAGAGTTTGCGCGGCTGACCTGAGAATTTCTCACGTGGGTAAGGAAGGATAGATAGATAGATAGATGGATAGATAGATAGATAGATAGATAGATTACCATTAGTGTCCACAGCTGTGGGTGCAAATCCTGAGTTCCACATAAAACGATTACACAAACATACAAACGTACATACACACACAGCACACTGTACAAAAACTAACACAGTTCACGGAACCTACAAACACCGTGTCTACATAACTTCAATATGCTACAAGCATCATTAACCTCATTAATGATCGAGACAGATGAACGGTAGATACAGTAAATATAGAGGACGAGAGGTCTCGAAGGATGGATGGAAGAATAGAGACGGTTGAAAAACAGATTGAAGGGTGAGTGACAGAGAGATGACAATAGAGAAACCGATTGAAGGATGGATGGATAGAGAGAAATAGATGAATGGATGATGGTAGATAGGATGAATGGATGGATCGAAAGAGAGGTAGAAGGATGGATGGATGACAGAGAATGATAACGTGAGAAACGTTTCAAAGACTATTTGTGATTATATTTTCATAAAATAAAAAAAGAAATGAGCCGTGAACTGTGTCGTCCTTTTTTCTTGACAGAGATCCCAAACCCCAACTTTTAAATTCTAAAACAAACAAACTGAGTTTCACCATCTCTCCAATTTTCGTTGTTTGTGTATGTATGTGTGTGTGCGTGTGCGTGTGCGTGCGTGAGTGTGTGGTTGCTTGTCTCTCCATGTGGCCAATGACCCTCCCACAGCCAGACAAGAAGAAGACGGACGCACGGATGAAAACACTTTTCAAGTCATCAGATACCACCACCAGGCATGGGCAAACTACGGCCCGGGGGCCATAAGCAGCCCGTTAAGATTTTTAATCCATCCCGCCAAACTTGAAGAAATGAATAATAAATAAATAAAGAGCTAAATACCGTGGGCCTTCAAACACACTGACTTTGTTGCAACTTTGCTTTGGTTCATTTTGAATTGACATTGAAGCACGTTTACTGCATAACCCATGATAGATTTATTTATTTTTTTCCTACTATGAGGTGAGTCACCAAACACTCCATCCATCTGCTGCTGCTGCTCCGGTCCCTCTGTCAAAATTTAGAACCCATTGCGGCCCCACCAGTCAAAACGTCTGAGTTTGGGAGGGGTAGAAACTCAAGGGTTACCTCAAGAGTACTGAGGAGGATGACTTCACTCGCTTTCAACTTGACCAGAAGAGGAAGCAAGTCGGTAACCGATACCCCCCTACACACACACACACACACACACACACACACTCACATAGCATGCATTTGGGATGTTGCTCACCTTCTGTTTCAGGCTCTCGGCTCCCCCCAGTGATCCATCATGCCATAGTGTCTAATCATAGCTTCTCCCCAACTCACGCAGTGCGATGCCTGCAGTGCCTGGTGCGTAATGGAGCCATTAGTGTAAATCAAAACCTGCTTCAAGAGGAGCCGGGAAATCCTGAGTGGGCGGCTCACTTTATCACCTCGTCTAATATGGGCGGGTCTGCAGCTGTGCCGTGAGCTCCCAGTCAGAGGCTCTGCGGAACAAACACAGCGCACTTAGCCCTCTGTTTACAGCCTCCTGTAGAAAAAAGTTTTCCTATTTTTTAAATTATTTCGTTGGAAATAGTGTTTAAAAGAGACAGGAAAGCGACTCTGGAACCTGGTGGAGGCGTCAGTGAGGTCACAAAGGGCTGATTTCTTTTCTACAGCTGTGTTCCTCAGGACAGTGATTGTATTTTTGTGTGACATTTTGTTTTGTTTGCACTATCCATGTTTTTCCTCTCGTTTTTTGGGGGGAGCTGAGAGTGAAAACATACATACATGCTAACTTTTTTTTTGATTTTCCGTGCTGTCCCTTTAACTTTGCACATCACTGCCGAGGGGATTTTGGGGACACATGTGACCTCTCAAGGTTTTTGGGTGTGGTGTGGGGTGGAGGTGCACGAGAGAATGGAAACAATCCTCAAGTGTTGCTCTACTCGCGTCACCTCCCTTTGATTGGAGGAAGGTGGGGCTCGGGCAAATATTTGATTGGCTGGGCTGAGTCACTCAACATCCAGCAATTCTTTTTTGATCTTAAATAAAAAGTTCACAAAAAAAAAATCCCCACTTATTTTTGGCTCCGTTAGTCAGAAGTAAAATAGCCGTATTTCATTCATTATTTTCACTGTTTTCAGAGTCGTTTCAATAAAGAGCAAAATACCGTGGGGCCTCAAAGACACTGATTTGGTTGCAACTTTGCTTTGGTTCATTTTCAGTTCAGACATCAAAGCAACATTTTTTCTACATACCCCATGATATATTTTTTCCTCCTATGAGGTGGCTCACCAAAACACTCCATCCATCTGCTGCTGCTCCGCTACCCCCCCCCCCCCCCCCCCCCGTCACATTTTACAACCCATTGTGGCCTCACCAGTCAAAAAGTTTGCCCCCCTGCCCTGGACTAAAACTCATGCAGGTGGGTGGGTGGGTGCACGGATCGAGGTCACACTGGGTGAACCCTCCTCCTCTTCTCCTATTGGCTGCTGCCCCTGTCACATGCATGCAACCATTCATCACTGGTAGTGTTGTGGGAATCCTCGTCAGACGCCACATTTATTATTATTATTATTATTATTATTATTATTATTATTATTATTATTATTATTATTATTATATGCATTTATTAATTATTTCTTCTTCTTCTTTTGGTTTGGTTTTTGATTTTGTGTTGTTGTTCATTATTTTATTTTTTAGTTCATTTATTTCTTTGTTTTAATCATTTATTTATGTTAGGAAAGGTGCATAAGTTTTTAGCCTGTACTTTGTAAATAAATGTGATTGTAAAAATCAAAAAAAATCTTCTTCTTCTTCTTCTTCTTCTTCTAATTAATAATAATAATAATAATAATAATAATAATAATAATAATAATAGTAATAATAATAATAATAATAATAATAATAATAATAATAATAATAATAGTAATAATAATAATAATAATAATAATAATAATAATAATAATAGTAATAATAATAATAATAATAATAATAATAATAATAATTATTATTATTATTACTATTGGAGCCATGGAGCCACCCTCTCCTCTGAGGCTCCGACTATTTCGAGGCGGGAATGCTCCCACACCCAGCCCCACTCCCCACATCTCGCCCCTCGCGCCCCTCGCGCCCCTCCCCGCCCCTCCGTCCTCCATCCCCAAGTCGCTCCACACCTGCTCCGCTCCGTCCCCCTGACAGGCGCTCCTGCTCCTGCTCCTCCTCCTCCACCTCCTCCTCAGCGGTCAGTGGTGGATGTGCGCTCCGTGTCTGCTTCTCCTCTTCCCCCCTGGTGGACCTTTAAGTTAAACCTTTCCAACACTTTTTTGGGAATTTGGATTTTTTATTATTTTTTTTAAATAAATATATATTTTTAACATCCGGGTTACCCGTGACCGATGGCGGAAGGTGTGCGCCCCGAGGACTACTGCGACGAGCCGGCGGAGGACGAGTTTGGCGAGATCATCAAGTGTCGATCCGGTAAGGGCGTGGGTGTCAAAACTCTGGCCCGCGGGGCCAAATTTGGCCCGCAGTGTACTTGTAATTTGGCCTGCGAGGCAAAATACAAACTCACGACAAGAGCTGGACGGCGGTATTATACAGCACATGTAGCGCTAATACTACACATCCCAGAATGCTCTGCTGGTATTTTGGCGTGTCAATCAGGACAGGACGTTCAATGAAGGATATTATTAGGACTTCATTGCTTTGTTGTTTTTGTTTTATGTTTAAATGTAGTGTCAGCCCGTGGAAAACGGTTACTGTTGAAATTTAACCGAGAAGGCTGAAAAAAAAAAAGCAAAAAAAAAAAAAAAAAAGCGCAATTGTATTTTTATTTACATTTTTTAAATTTGAAATTGGATTTTGCATGTGTGTAATACTCGGTCTAAGTTTATTGTATAGTATGAAGCTTTGCTTGTTCCATATTCAGTGTCCATATGAAAAGGTTCTCTGTTATATCTTGGACTGCAAAGGATGCGCGCAAACTTTTTCCACCCCGTGCTGATGATAAGCGTTGTCGCGCTGCTGTGCGATGTAATCGAGACATGATGACGTCATGTTGTCCAGCGCCATGTGATTGTTTTATTTGTTTTTGTTGTACGTAATGAATGACGTGAAGTGGCAGAGAAAAAAAAAAAAGACTTGTGGCTCCCGTCTGGGAGAGATTGTCGACACTTTACTGGATGGCATCAAGTCTGGCAACAGCTGATTGCTGTGACCTTGATACTTCCTCTTGACTCGCAGACACGCTGAGAGCTGCCTGCAGTTCCAGAGCAACAAGATTAACATTTCAGAAATGGGGCTGATTGTGTGAAAAGTCCTTCAAAAAAACCCAAAAGAAAAAAAAAACGGTATTATGACATTCGTTCCATCAAACGGCATTCAGCTTTGTGAGAAGCAACACAAGGTCTTTCCACCTGATGTATCAAGTGATTTTTTTTTCTTTTGTCCCAAAAATGTGTCATGGATCCTACATTTCCCACGATGCATCACTGCAGTGTCTAGACACTCGCTGTCAAGCTGTATTGATTTCTGTCTTGGTTTTGAATTTCGGGTTCAGGTTAGAAAAGTGGTGGGAGGTGAAATAAGGATTCCTCCAAGTGATATTATGGGATGCTTCTTTACTTTTCTATTGCATTTGTATTGTATTGCTCAGGTCTAACCCTAACTCTGCTTTTAGGAGAGTTTTGCGTCAGATTGTTTGACAAGAATGTCAGATTTCTATCAGAAAACAACTTTTCAAATACAACTTAGAGTAAGAAGTAGAAAATGCAAGAGGAATAATAATATCTCTGCTTTGATTGCTGACTTTCAACAAAGTCCGAGTCCTGCCGTATTTCACTCAGATAAATTGGAAACCGAGATGTCTGGACGTTTTTATGGTACCTTCTGCATAGCAGCAGACCAGCAGGCTGCTTCCTCCGGCTGCGGTATTTGAGGCTCGAGGCTATTTGCTCTGATCTTACGTCACCATGCACGTGTCACTCACACAGCTCTGAAGTCCATCAGGGTCCAAATCTGCCTTATACTGTCGCTGAAAAAAAAAAAAAGTTTCTCCTCTAAATAAAAGCAAAAACAAATCCTGTCCTTGGCCAGCCTTTGTGAAGCTTTTATCGAATAAAATCTCTCTGCGCACTTTACCTTCTGTCTGTGCCCCCCCCCCCCACACACACACACACACGCCACAGCTGGTGGGTCATCTCGCGCTGGAAATAGCGGTCAGCTGGCCCTGGTGCGTGGTGTCAGATAGCCCAGTTTGAGAGTTGGCTGCTGCTTCCTGCCCCCCCCCCCATTTCCCCCCCTCTCCCACCCCCTCCCATCCACCACCACCCTTCTCCTCTTGCCCTCTATTTTTCCACACCTCCTGTTTCTGTTTTTGTATTTCATCTGCCACTTCCTGTCCTCCCAAAAAAAAAAAAAACACAAAACAAAATTGAGAGCTCGCACTTTCCGCGATGTTCCTGTGTCGTCCACTCGGAAACGTACCTTCTCTTCTCTTTGGAGAAAGCAGCGAGTCCTGCATGCATGTGTGTGTTCCTTCCCTCCCTTCCCACCACTGCTTCCCACCCACAGGGTCATATTTTACCACCCAAGTAGCTGCCGACTCACCGACGAGTTTGTCCGTCTGCGGCTAAATGTGGCCCGACTGTCTTGTCTATTTGGCATAGCAAAGAGACTGCGCTTACAATATAAACATTTCAATCCGATTTGCTAAAACATGTATGACTTCTAGATGTTTAATGCCTTGGTCAAAATCAGATTTTTTTTTTTCTTCTATTTTTAACTCAAACATAAGTTGTGGCAGTCAGATTTCAGCCTCTTTATCTCATGTTAAACCTAAATATGTCCACTGTTTACGTAACAATTTCAGATGAATCTATTTTGCTTTATTTATTTATTTATTTAACCCTAACCCTACATTTGAAATGTATTCACTTGTTGTCCTACCCAAATATATGATGTGTCCCAATCTGAAATGTACCCTGCTCTGGTGGGGCCACAAAGGGTTCTAAAATGTGACAGAGGGGGGTAGCGGAGCCACCACATAGGGGGGGAAAAAAATACATCATGGGATATGAAGAAAACATGTTGCTTTAATTTCAATTGAAAATGAACCAAAGCAAATTTGCAACAAAATCAGTGTCTTTGAAGCCTCACGGTATTTAGCTCTTTATTGAAATGACTCTGAACACACTGAAAACACGGAGGAAATACGACTGTTTATTTACTAGGTTGGATTAAAAAGTTTACGGGTCGTATTATATGGCCCCCGGGTCGTAGTGTGCCCATGCCTGAGTCAGCTTGATTAATCTGTTTATGTAGATGAAATGGAAAAACAACTTTCTCAGCATTCTCATTTAAATTGTCAAAAAAGACACATTTAAAAATGTCGTTATGGTGCTTTTCAACACGAATGTGCTTAAAAAAGTAAAAAAAATAAAAAAAAAATTGCGCTTATAAAGGGTTTTGCACTCTGTCGCCCCCTGTGTGTTAGTGCTGACTGTGCAGGTCACCGTCACATCGTTATATCACCCTCGGCCGCACCTGCTGGATTTGAATGCAAACGACTGTTCTTGCAAGCACGTAAACTACTCGGCAGCGAGCGCCGGTGCCTCCGTCACTGCGTTGAGGCGTTTGGACAAATTGCCTCAGGGAGCTTTCCTGAAATTTTGCAGAAATGTCACACAGATTTAGGAATCAGGAGCCTGTGGTATCGACTGGGGTCGTTAAAGCTTCCCGCCGCTGTTTCCTTGCCATCTTTTTCCAGGCCGCAGCTCATCAACAGAGGCGAAATTTTATCCGTAAATTTACACTTGTCGCCAGTTGCAACCAATCTTCCTGAAAGGAAACTGCGTGCGAGCGCGGCGGCCAACAATCGTTTAGATAAACCAAGCGGCGGGCCACAAATTGCACTTCTTATTGCTGGAATCTGGAAGGTGTTGAGACTGTTGTCAGCGCCCGGGGAGCCGTATGCACGCGGCTACTCTATCGTTTTCAAAGTGGGTTGGAGAAGGGGGAGTTTGCTCAGTTTTAGCACGCTCCTGCGACAGTGTGTAGTTGGATGGACGACTGCTTTGTGTAAAACAGCCACGCTGCTAATCCAGCCCCAAACACGGCATCACTGTCAGGCTGTTTCTTCGCTGTGCCACTTTGACAAACGTGTCTCGATGTTGTTTCACTCACCTCGCATAGTGACACTCTGCTTGTGTATAAATAGTGTGACAGACACGGATAGTCCAGTGTTCCCTCGGCCTTAAGATCCCAGGGTCTTATGTTCCCAAAGCTCCATGTTTCCTTGGTTCTATCAGCAGAGGGCAAACTTTTTGACTGGTGGGGCCACAATGGGAGTGTTTTGGTGAGCCACCTCATAGGAGGAAAAATATATATATATGTATCATGGGATATGTGGAAAACATGTTGCTTTATTGTTCATTGAAAATGAACCAAAGCAAAGTTGCGACAAAATCAGTGTCTTTGAAGCCCCACGGTATTTAGCTCTTTATTGAAATGACTCTGAAAACACTGAAAAAAGTGAGTCATTGCAGCTATTTTATAGCTGCACTGACTCACTATTAATATCATTTCTTCAAGTTCGGCAGGTTGGAGTAAAAAAGCTTAACAGGCTGCACATGGCCCCTGGGCCGTAGTTTGCCCGTGCCTGTTCTATATCCTCTGACTGCTGCTTGAGTTTTTCTTCAATGTTGTTTTTTCCTCCAGAGCCGTGGTTGTTCTGTACAGTTTCCAAGCAGATACTTGAAATAAATTATGTAGTAATAATTTGCATTGCTGTACACTCACTCTTTTTTGTTTTGCCGTAGAACAATAACATCTTAATTTATGTTGCAACTATTATAAATCACATTTATATTCTCTAGTCTCTTGCTTGGAAGAGTTTTTTTTTCCATTAATTTCTCTCCCGTTCCCACCAACATTGTTGGCAAATACTGCATACGGTATTGCAGTCCAATAATTTTCATGTGATAGTTCTCAGATGCACCTGTTTACTTCACCTTCACCTCAAACACCTTTTGTTTCATTCAGTCGAATCACTCTTGCTGTGTTGTAGTTTACGAAGACAATGGATGTTTATTTCTGAGGTTTGTTTCCACACACGTGGCTATTCAGAGATGTCCTCTTTGTCCATCCCTCTGACTGACAGACTGTTTTTTTTTTTTTAAAGTGGGTGTGCGTGAAAGCCGCTGGTTCTGTGTTGTCTTTGTCCAGAAAGCAGATTTCATGTTGTAGCTTTCTGCTTTTGCCCAACCCTATCCTCACCTAAGGTGGCCGACAAGGGCCAAACACAATACTTGTGCCTCAGTTGTCGAAAAACACCTGCAGGTATGGGAACTATGCAAATTCACAAAGGCAAACACAAATCTATACCAGGTACAAAAACAGGATCGTGGTGCAGACGGAAAAAAAACGCTGCGAGACGTAAAAACATTTACTGAATCATCAAATGTGCTGCAAACAGAGAAGCGGTGCACAACACAACAGATGCGAACCGAGAAAACACATGCATAAAGCAGTCACTGCAACGGAAGAGCTCCGAACCTGCAGGGGGCGCTCTTAGCGGAACAGCTCAATGCAGGGACACACAGGCAGACCGAGGACGGCTGACTGACGTGTTTCAAACAACAGCAGGAAAGTACGACTTTTATTTGAGTATATTTTACGTGTTTTGAAGCGCATTTGATGATTAAGTACATGTTTTTATGTGTTGCAGTGCGTTTTAATCCCGTTTGCACCACTGTCCTCTTTTTGTACCGTGTTCAGACTTGTGTTTGTGGATTTGCCGCAATTCTGTACCTGCACCAGCTGTTTTCGCCAACTACGGTGCATTCGGCAGTTGTATTGTGTTTTGCGCCTGTCTGCCATCACACTAGCCCCACCCTCTCTGCTGATTGGTCCGGCTTTATCATTATGTTACTAGCATTACTGCGTTGACTTGTGCTAGAAGAAGGTAGCTCTTTGTTTGGCATACAATTGAACTGGCGGTGAAATAGCTTCTAGAAAAATGACAGAGCCCCCTGGGAATTGGAGGGACTTTAAATATCAAGTGAGACGAGCGTAAAGTTTGAAGTTGAATGTGGGGGGGTGGTTTGAAAGTGAAACATCTCATTATATTGGAAGTTGCGGACGTTGTCTTCTGCCACAGACCTCTTGCTCTTCCTCTTGTTTATCCCTCCAATCATCCGCAGAGACTGAACCTACCTTGACAATACCCCCCCCCCCCCCTCCACAAGTATGAACACGAAAACACCGGCTATAATTAAACAGCTCAAACAAAGACACGTGCCATTGCCATTTACGCCAATCCTAAAAATAGCGGCGGTGTCGGCAGGCACGGGGCTTTTAATTAATACTGGGGGATTTGAGTCGTCCCTCGGTGCACTTTCCCAGCCTCCTGACCTTCTCCGTCGGCAGCACGGGAGGAGTCACTGATCCCGATACCGCCGGAGAGTGTGGTGGGACATTTAAAATCCACCTGGAAGGCGGGAAATAAAAAGACACAATTTAGTCCCAACGACAGCAAACACAACAACAACGACAAGAGCACAACGGCAAAGGGTACAATGCAGATTAATATAGATCCAGTAGATTTGCTACAAATGAGCAAACCAAATAAACAGGACACAGCTGGAGGAGCCTGAGCTGCACTTTTGTCTGCGGCGTGAAAATGATGAGAAGGAGATGAGATTCTCCGAACCCTGGCTGGGAAACCACGTTTGGGAAATTAAAAACTGGAATCGGGCTAAAAATGCCTGCCTGCCTTTTATTTTTTTTATTTTTTTATAAAAAAAAAAAATCAATATCAATTTCCATTTTTTATTTCTATTCTTGCAAGGTGTTGTGTCAGAGGCACTGATGTTGGCAAACATAATCAAATTCAGTGCCTGGAGGCGAAACCAGGGAGAAAAGTGTTGGAAATTGATGTTTATTTCCTGTTTGACGGTCGAGCCCGTCGCCGTCTCCCCTTCATTTTGGGCAAAAATAGAAACTCTCAAGTCATTCTGTGTGGACGTTTCCACATCCTCTCTAATTGAGAAGCTGACCCGAGGTGGCAGTGACACATCCGGGCAGAAGGTGGCAGCAGAGGCAGCCGACTGGCTTCTGTCG
Organism: Nelusetta ayraudi; assembly: GCF_046127955.1. Lineage (NCBI taxonomy): Eukaryota > Metazoa > Chordata > Actinopteri > Tetraodontiformes > Monacanthidae > Nelusetta > Nelusetta ayraudi. The sequence goes on from NW_027466164.1 coordinate 445,095, forward strand.
GCGCCCCGATGGAGAGATTGAACGTGTTAAAACGGATGTGTCTGCCCGTTCTGATGAGATGTGTGTGTCTTTGTCCGAGACAGTAAAGAGACAGAATGAGAGATAGAAGTATGGAGGGAGGAAAACAGATGCACCTCCAAAAAGGAAAACGATAGGAGGTCAAGAGTGGCTGGCGTGTAGGGGAACGTAAGGGGGATGAAAAGGTGGAGCAGAGGGATGAGCGTTTGATGTGACCCACATGAAGTTTCTGGGTCATCAGTGGCGGAGGAGGAGGACAAGAAGGAGGAAGAAGAGGAGGAGCCGGAGAAGGAGAAGGGGGGAGGAAAGGAAGAAGAGGTGGATGAAGAGAAAGAGGAGGAAGACAGGGAGGCAGAGGATAAGAAGGAGTGGGAGGAGGGGGAAGAGGAGGAGGAGGAGAAGGAGGAGTAGGAAGAGGAGCAGCAAGAGGAGAAGAAGGAGGGGGAGGAAGAGGAGGCGGTAGAAAAGGAAGAGGAGCAGGAGGAAGAGGAGAAGAAGGAGGAGGAGAAGGAGGAGTAGGAAGAGGAGCAGCAAGAGGAGAAGAAGGAGGGAGAGGAAGAGGAGGCGGTAGAAAAGGAAGAGGAGCAGGAGGAAGAGGAGAAGGAGGAGGAGGAGGAGAAGAAGTGGCTAGAGAGGGAGCTTATAATGAGTCTCGTAGCAAAGAATCCCAGAAGAGCTGTCGCCTCACCCTCCACACACACACACACACACACACACACACACACACACACACACACACACACCTCTTCGCCGTCACTCCGCTCCGACGGAGGGAAAGGAAAGAAGGGAAGTGGATGGATGAGGGCAGGAGGAAGTGACGGTGTGTCTCCTCCTCTTTCTGGAGCGCTCCTCCTTCACAACGTGGAAAATCTGGGAATCTGAGGTAGGGTGAGGTGAGGTGAGGTATGCATGGATAACAGCCAACCCTCTCTTTTTGACAAAGAAACGGTAAAAAAAAAAAGATGTTTGCAGTTGAAGGTCCAGCGTTGAGTCGCTGGTGCAGCTTTCACGTCACTTCAGTCCTGAAACAAACTGCAGCAAACAGCCAACGCAGCGTGTTTGGCCTTCTCAACTTCCTGCTTTCTATTCCGCACATCCAGCTGGCCAGGGTTGGTGTTGTCACTCGTCTCCAGGGGAATCTGTGAGGCCCCTGTGACATCACTAAGGGCCACGATTTCGTTCCGTCTTAAGGAATTTTCTGAAATTTTTCTTTGTGTGTGTGTGTTTTTTTTTTTTTATATCTGAAAGGATCCATACGACAGACATGTTTGCATGATGGGAAATTAAAATCTCTCATCCATCTATCCATTCATCCATCCATCCATCCATCCATTCATCCATCCATCCATCCATCCATTCCCAGTGCGTGCGTTTGGGAACAGCCTTGATGAAAGCAGCAGCCAGTCAACGAAGCTAAATGAAGGACTTTTTCATTTTTGCAGAGTTCGGTCGGGGTGAATTTTGCACAATGTGGGACCTTTCGCAGAGAAAACCTTTCTATTTTTTTCCACACAGCATCTTAAGGAGAGAGTGACAAAGGCTGCGGCAGTCATTCGCACTCGGAGTGAAAGACGCGTCGCCCGCCAGGCGCCGACATGCGGGAAGCATCTGTTGAAAAAAGCGCCAGGCTCATATTGACTTCAAGCCGGAACAGAAGACAAGTTTTGAATTAAAAGAGCCACGGCAGCGCCTGCCGCTCCTCCACCTCTTCCACCTTCTACCTCCTCCTCCTCCTTCCTCCTCTTCCTCCTCCTCCCCCTCCCCCTCTTCTTCTTCTAACCCCCCTCCTCCCCCACTCCTCCTCCTCTTCTTCCTCCTACTCCTCCTCCGCCCCTCTTCTCCTCCTCCTCCTTCTACCCCCCATCTCCTCCTCCTCCACACCCCCCCCAACGCCTCCCTTTCCCCTTCCTCCTCCTCCTCCCCCTCCCCCTCTTCTTCTTCTAACCCCCCTCCTCCCCCACTCCTCCTCCTCTTCTTCCTCCTACTCCTCCTCCATCCCTCTTCTCCTCCTCCTCCTTCTACCCCCCATCTCCTCCTACTCCCCCCCCCACCAACGCCTCCCTTTCCCCCTCCTCCTCCTCCTCCCCCTCCCCTCTCCTCCTCCTCCTCCTGCCGCTGTAGTGCATCATCCTTCAGAGCCTTGCAAACCTGCAGCCGTCTTCACCCCTCCAAGATTCTCAGATGTCTTGGCACCTCGAGGTGTGTGTGTGTGTGTGTGTGTGTGTGTGTGTGTGTGTGTGTGTGTGTGTGTGTGTGTGTGTGTGTGTGTGTGTGTGTGTGTGTGTGTGTGTGTGTGCGCACGCTGCCAGAGTGTTTACTCATGTTTACTGGTGCAGCAAAATGTGTTTTCCTTTGCGGCAGCCGTTATGTGAACATGCTCTTCCTCAGCCACAACCATTGCACCCTGCTCTCATGTTTTTATGCACTGTCAGCACTTTGAGATCATTTTTTTTGGATGTAAAGCGCAGTGTAAAAATTTTTTTTTTAATTATTGTTATTATTATTATTAACAGCTACGCGACCCAAAAGTGGTTCGCAACCCACCAGTTGAGAAACCCTGTTCTAGAATCTCTCAGCTCGCTTTCAGTTTTGTATGAAGACGTGCCTCGACCTGGGCTAGCTTAGCGCGGCCCTGGTATCTATCTGTCGCGCCGTGCGTTACAGATGTTCCGCTGCTCCATTTCACCCGCCCCCGTCTCTCTTTGCTCTCCCTTCCTGCCCTCCCTCCCTCATATTTGCTCTTCCTCTCCGTCGCCTCCCTTGCTTTTCTCTTTTTTTATTAGTGTGTACACTCCACGGCCTCGTGTCGCCTCGCCGCCTTTGATTTGCCTCGGTTTTTTATTTCTATTTAGTTTTCCCGTCTCCCGTGTTTGTTCATATGCTCCGTTCGTGACACCTCCACCAACCCCTCGCTTTTCTTCCCCTCATGTAAAACCCTTTTTCCTCCGCCTGCGACGTTCCTTTCTACTCTGTCTCCTTGGAGCAGCGTTGCAAGGTTTTTCGGAGGGAAAAAAAGAACTGGGGGGGATTTGAAGCAAAGACAGACGGGATGGAGAAGGGGATGAAGGAAGGGGGAAAAAAATGGTCTAGAGAAATAGTAACAGATGGCCAGAGGGCAGGAATTGGGCTGCTGGGGTTAAAAGGTGGAAAGGATGGAGTGATAGGAGGGCCAGAGGATGGCGGAGGTGTTAGAGGTGGCGGCGGGGATTTAGATGAAGGATCGGTCCAGGGATGGAGAAGGTTGAAAGGGTGGAGAGAAACGAATGGAGAGGTGGAGAGAAATGGATGGAGGGAAACATCAAAAAAGTTCCTAAAACCTCCTCACAGGAACTCATTTCTGTGCGTGTGTGTGTGTGTGTGTGTGTGTGTGTGTGTGTGCGAGGGGGGGGGGGCTTCAAGTCGTAGGAAGTGGTATTTTTTACAGTTACTGGGAATCTTAGCTGAGCAGAAGATACTTTTGTAAACTTTGAAAACTGCATCCCTGAATGGTTTACTGCAAAGTTCATCGTCAAAGTTTGTAAATAATGAAACCGTTCATAACCTGTAAATATCTTGTTTCTGTGATTTTTTTTTCCATCTCTTTGTACTATTTGCTGTAATTTGCTGTCGTTGTTGCTGTAATTAGCAAATGTATCCAACATGGGATCAATAAAGGTGTTGAGGTGCGCTCATCGCGACACGGGTTGCGTTTCGTGCACTGTTTCTGCGATTTCTTCTTTCGACTATCAAGTCTCCCTGCGGCGGCCCCTGGTGGCTGACACTGAGATTGCTGGGATAAGATGAGACCATCTTTGGTTTAGTTTAGTTTCGCTTATCTTTTGAGGAAGTTTGAGAAGTCTGAAGTCAACCCAGGGGTGCGAGGCGAGGACGAAGGGTTTTCTCGAAGCAGCCTGACTCACCACGAAGCCTCCCGCTGACCTGAACACCTTCCGCTCCACGTGTCGCCCCTTTCCTTCCGAACACTCTGAAAGCCTAAAGAAAAAGGGAAAAGGGTGCAGAGACTCATACAAGGATGTTGAAACTTTGGCCCGATTTATTATTATTTTTTTTAAGCGAGAAAGGCATCGACAAAAGCAAAGATCACGGATAAAACAACATTTCAGATTTATGAGCCGGTTGAAGATGAAACAGAATTTGATAAACGGGGCTTTTCGGAGTTTTTCACGCTCAAAGCCATCATGCTTGACATTTCACACATTCTCGCCTGTTGTTCGCGTTTCATTTCGCGGCAACCACGACAGTTCTAATCCCGCGGTGGCAGGTGATATCGCTTAATTAAATCTCGCCGTTTGTTGTCGGAGCCACTTCACCTTTTGTCTTCAGCTCGCGCGCCGTTGTTTATCCAAGAGGCGTCGGCTCATATTGCACTAATGGGGTAAGGGGGGGGTGGGGGGGGGCTGCGGTTCGATCTTCTTCTGATTTTGTTTTTCATTGCTTCTTCACGTTGCATCCGAATGAGCGCCGCCGTATTAGCAATTCTCCGTTGACAAACTCTTGATGTCGATCCTCCCATAAGCCCCCGGCGCTCGCGGATTAAACGTGTCTGGCTAGTTTGCAAGTGATGGATGAAAAAACAAAGAAAAAGCGAAATCCATTGTGCGAAACATCAATTTCACCCCCCCCCCACCCCCGCACACCCTCCGAAAAAAAAAATTGTGCTTGCGCTTATGATTCCTGTAATGAGATTGTGTTGATTCATGGGTCGGGGGAAAAAACAAAGTCTATCACGCTTTAACGGGCAAATTCATCTGGCCCCATGTTTACTCTGCGCTATGAAAGACCTTTATCAAGCAAACACATGAAACATTTCGAAAATTAAACTTCTCATGGCGTGTGCTGAACAATCAGCTGCACTAGAATGAAGCCAACGTGGAGCAGAAGAGGAAAGTCTCACGTTCAAAGAAGTGCAGGTCGGTCAGCGGCGAGGGAGCCGCCATCAAGTCGGCTTGGGTCAGCTTTTTTTTTTTTTTAATCAGATTTGTTTGGCATGTTGTGGAGGAGAACCAGAAGTGAGCCTCTGTAATCCCGCTGGTGAATATTCATTTGCCGCTGTTTGTTGCCTGCCCTGCCTCAAGCGACGGTTTATTGCTGCCCGGTTTTATTAAAGCGCTGCGGGGGGGCATCCTGCTAGGAGCAACCCCACCGCTTGGAAAAGCCACCGATGATCCGTCTCCCCCTGCCCCACTGAATATTGCATAAGAATATCATCAATAGATCTGCAGCTACCAATGGTTTTGCATTCGATTAATCCATCGATTATTTTCTTTGATTCGATAAAGACCAGGGGCGGGTCAAAAAATTACGACAAAGTCGGCTTTTTTGAAGCTCCACTGTATCAAGGTCTTTATTACAATGACTCTGAAAACGCTGAAAAAAAAATGGGTGACATACAGCTATTTCATTACTTCCTTACTATAATTATAATTTCTTCAAGTTCGGCAGGCCGGATTAGAAAGTTTAATGGGCCGCATATGGGCCCCGGGCCATAGTTTGCCCACGCCTGGATGAGACAATCATTTGAATAAGTGAAGATTGACTTTACTGGACTAACAAGCGCAAAAGGTGTGAAAAAGGCACAAGAGAGAATGTGTGAATATCTTCCGCCGTCACGTTGCGTGAAGTGTCAAACACAGCCGAGGAACAGATGCTCAGAGGCAGCGAAATCAAGAGAAATAGGTTTCGATTTAAAAAGCCACCGTGATACGTTGATTCTCCTTGGAGCGGGGTGGGGTGGATTGGTTGGTGGGGAGGAGTGGGGGGGCACAAAAGTTTGTGTTGTTGGTGAACAGGAGTGTCTTTGAATAATCGACTCCAAATGGCTTTAATTTTTCCACACATCCGACTGAAGATGCCGTAATTGCAATTCGGTCGCAGAGGTGGGAAATAAATTATCATAATTTAGCATGTTTTACGGTGACATTGGAAGGGGAAAAAAACAAAAAACAAAATAAGAGTTTTATTGATGATGGTGATGATGATAATTATGGATGTGTTGCACAGAGAGAGAGAAAAAAAACATCCACTTTAGAAGTCACAGTATTCGAGAGGCTGCAAATCTAGTGCCCATTAAAGTAACACTATCTAGTTTTCCAGCCTTGAGACGTTGTTATTTTTTTTTGTTTCGTTATTTGGTGAAAAGCACCGCCAAGACGCTGGAATCCCAATCCGTCGCGGGGTTTTTTTTAGCCGCTTGCCCAGGAGGCTGCGGTCAGTGCAGGGGTGGGCAAACCTTTTGACTGGTGGGGCCGCGATCGGTTCTAAACTGTGACAGAGGAGCTGCAGCAGCAGCAGATGGATGGAGCGTTTTGGTGAGCCACCTCGTAGGAGGAAAAAAAGTATTTCATGGGAAATGTAGAAAACATGTTGCTTTAATGTCAATTGACAATGAGCCAAAGCAACGTTACAACAAAATCGGCGTCTTTGAAGCCCCAACGCTGTTTAGCTCTTTATTGAAATGAAAACACTGGAAAGATGGATGAAATACAGCTATTTTATGACTTACTGACTATTAATATCATTTCTTCAAGTCCAACTGGCTGGATTTAAAAGATTTAATGGGCCGCATATGGCCCCCGGACCGCAGTTTGTCCATTCCTGGGTTTGCGCCTTTTATCCAGTAGCGACGAAGGTTCCCAGGAAAAAGATTCAAAAGAGTGTGACTCGCTTTTTTTTTGTGCAATATTTCTTGCTTTTTTTTTTTTCTTTTTTTACCGAGGACAGCGGAGACGGTAACAAAAAGAGGAAGGGCGTGCATGTGTGATGAGGAAACGGGAGGGATGAGAGGAGGCGAAGGTGGGAGGCGAGGGACACGGCTCTGATTGCAGCTAATTGCTGTTCACATCCAGGGCGGGTCTAATCACTCCGAGGCTGCTTGTGTGCGTGTGTGTGTGTGTGCGTGTGTGTGTGTGTGCTTGGCTATGCTAATTCCTCCTCCCCAGTCTCCGGCTATAGCCCTGAGCTCAGCGAAGCAGCATCCCGGCCTGCACCGTAGCGCCCCCCGTTTATAATTAGCCAGTCGATGATATTCCAGGGCGTCGTCCACGCTCCGGATAGCAGAGAGGATCCCTCTTCAGCTTACATAACAGGCGGAGCGACAGATAACGCCGCAGAGCCAACGCTCCATCTCCCTTTAATTCCATGTTGCCTCCATCGCAATATCTCTGCGCCCTTTTACAACTCAGAGTTGCTGCTGCTGCTGTTGCTGCTGCTGCTGCTCAGGGGAGAACCTGCCCACGCCCCGGCTCCTGCACTACTTAAGTCGGCACAAGTGGAGTTCGACTTCAAAACCAGCACCTGCCTGTCAGAGGGTATTTTTTTCATTTTTTTATTTTATTTTATTTTATTTATTTTTTTCAATTTGATTTGCAGCCGCGACACCGAGGAAGCAGCGCGCGTGTCAAAGTTGAGAGAATTCACATCGCTGAGTCGAGGGAAAAGAAAATTCGGCCAACGTTTGCTGCCGCTGCTGCCGCCGCTGCTGCTGCCGCTGCTGCCGCTGCTGCTGCTGCTGCAGGTTTTTCCAATAAAGACTTGCAGTCACAGCTGTGCGGTTGGATTTCAGAGGAATATCTGAAATCTTGCCAGGCTTTTAACACCGCGCTCGCAGACTGCACAGCAAGTGCCGGCTCCAAATGGTCAGCGGAATGTGGCTGGAGGCCGACGTGCAAAATGGAAGACTGCGCTGCGGTGAATATGTCACGCACGCGAGTCACCTGGAGTCGTGGCATTTGAGGGATCTTGGATCCGTTGACTTTCATGTATCGCATGGAGAACAGCCCAGCAAACAAAATACAGCTGTCATTTGTTTTCTATTTGTATTTCATAAATATTTCCTCCACTGTACGCGGCTATACCACTTGACAGCATATAAAGATGGGTGCAGTTTCCGGTATCAAAAGGAGGCCCGATGCAGAAGTGCCAAAAGCCTGCATTCTATCATTTGGCCAGCAGGGGCTGCCAAAAACGGTTGCAAAAAGACTAAAAATGCCTACCTGTGTCCATTTTGTCCGATTTGATCCAATTCCTTGTAAAAATGACAGAATGAAAAAGAAAAGAATGACAGAACAAAGTTGGGGGCATGGCTACAGTACAGCAGGTGGACTGGTGCTGGTTACACTCACCGTCCAATCATTGCCCCCCCTTCTGGTCCCGCCCACACGCCCACATATGGAATCTTCCGGTTTCAAAACCACCCAGAACCTCAAGATGGCGCTCGCTGTGAAACCCGTCTCTTCACTTTAAAACAGGTATTTGCAAACCAATGGGTGACGTCACGATGACTCTGCCCATCTTTAAATATAGTCAATGGACTAGTCCAGCTATTTTTGGGTGGCTGCAAACAAAGGGGTAAGTCTCTTTTATTTTGTTTAATTTATTGATATTGACTATAGTGAATAAATGATGAAGTTGGTATGTCTTTTTTATTTTTTTAATCCTACTAGCTATTAAATCTTGATGGCTTTGTTGCTGTAAATACATATAAAGAGGCTTTTCTTATTTCTTATTCAGTCCCTGTGTTTTTTTGTTTTTTTTTTAGAGCAGACTGCAGGCGATGGCACTTTGTTTTACCGCTCTCAAAATGTTCCATCGGCTTTTAAATGGACCTTGAAGGCGCCGACAAAGTGAAACCATAAACTAAACCAATGACCGTAAAACACTCCAGGTAAAGGCCGTATTAGAAACAATGGGGCAGCCCTCCTCCCCACCCCCAAATTCCTATTCAGCCACCAGCTGTGATTGGCCCCGGCTCCATTATCATGATTGTCAAATCCACGTTTGACACAATGTTTCCCCCCCCCTCCTTTCCCCTCCACCATTGATTACTTTAAGATCTCCGCAGGATTGTTCAAGCTTAATTGCCATTCAAGAGCGGCGCTCGTCTTGCCGGGCTTACTCCATTAGATTTAATTTGAACTCGGTAGGGCTTCGGATCAATCAGAACCTTAGCCCAAATGAGCCGGTGGCACTTGATGCGGCCGGCTCGTATTAGCCGCAGGGCCCGTTAAAGTCAGTCGGCGGACTTGTTTACGCGGCGTAAAGCGGGATTAAAGATGAAGTGGGCCGCTCTCTGAGGAGAGCGTTGATTACCGAGTGTCACTGCGAGGTTGCCGGATAAAGACACTTTGTGTCGGCCGCCATGCCGCCCGGCTTTCTCAAGGCGTTGACAGCGTGGGAATGAGGACAGTCCTCCGGAGGTGTGGCTTTAAATTCATTAAGGGGCGTCGGAATAGAGGCCACTGTAGCTTGAGGGGGAGGAGGGGGCGGGAGGGGGGGTGAAGCAAAGAGTTAGAAACAGATGCATTTCTCATCAATAAGAGGAATTGCAGAGGAAGGAGAAATCCATATTAGGAGACGGTCTTATGTTTTATCAGCCCTGCGGTGGTGTGAATCCTTCGTTTGCTTTTATAACGTAAATCAAAACAGCTTGGGGTGTTCCGTGTTAGATCGAGGAAGGGAGGATGGGAGAAGGGAAATAAAAGAGCTCCACTCAATGTGCCATCTCTAGTGGGTAATTATAAAAAGGTGGTGGTGGTGGTGGTGGGTTGGTGGTGGGGGGTTGGAGGGGCTCGGTCTAAAATAAGATTTGCAGTCGTTAATTATTGATGGCCGTACCTTTAAGGAGAGTGTTATATGCTTTTATCTGGTTTCAATAGCGGATAGAGACAAACATACTGCCCAGGATTCTTGTGTTCATTTCAATGACTCAAAGTCACTTGAAAGTCAGTGAATCCGTTTGGCAACCAGCCCTGGTTAGCATTTAAGCATGGACGCGACACGATTTGCCAAGGACATTCGAAGTCACAGCAGAGACACAAGAGCTGCAGCCATCGACTTTTGCCATCGCCGCATCTGTCGATTATTTTCCTCAATTTGATTAAATGATTATTAGAATAGGCCCGCTGCAACGACAACCACGAAAAGCGAGGGAGCAAAAAAGTCGTCCGAAAATATCTATCCCGGCATTTTGTGCGTGACTAAGCGCGGTTGTGGAACGGAACGGAACAGCAAAATCAATGTTCAGCGGCAGAGTAACGGGATACGATGAATCGATTAATTGTTCAATCATTTCCAAATTAAATCCTTTTGCCGTATTTTGCATTCAATTCTTCAAAAGGTAAATTTTCACTATGACCGACACGTTGTCAGTCTCGTTTTTAAACAAAACGCCCCTCAGCCACAAACTCATTCCCTTAACGAGACTTTCTTCAAAAGCTGCTGTGAGATCTTACATCTAACTCACTGCGCAGCTAATGAAGCGGATCGTGTCGTCGTCTTCGTCGCTTATAATACTTGGAGCCAAGGTGTGAAAACAATGTGGGCTTCCTGCTCGCTGTGCTTCCTTTATAATCATAAGTCTAGTAATGGCAGCGATGCCGAGGCGCAGTCCTCTGTTTACACACCGCTCCTGGAACACATTACTGCGGAAATTACTTCCGCGCGCCTCGCTTGACTCGGGGCTGTCGCGCTGAATCCCGTGTGGGTTAATTGCCTTCTTACCGTGTGGGGTGCGGGGGTTCACCGGGCCAGTGTCTTTCTTTCTTTTTTTTGTCACCGTAAAAAATGCCATTAATAAGTAAACAAAAGGCAGAAATTGAATTAACTGGAGGATCGGGGTCACACAGCAGTCATTGCGAAGTGAACAAACGGCGGAATGGTTCTCTGCGCTGGTTCTCCAACTGGAAGGCGCCCGTACGACTGGATTTAAACTGGATCTGGCTTGATTTGGTTGAGCGACACGGGGTGGGGCGTAACATTTGGGAGCTGCCGGTGGTCCCAGCGCCCCTAAGCTTGTTAGTTTAATCAAACATCAGCAGAGTAGATTACCGGGGCCTAACGCCGCATCTACAGTAATCTCCTCTTCACTCCTCGCTTTCCCGTCTCGTCCCGCACACCACACACGTACCAACGCTCACAGTGCCACGCTAATGCTAATGTGCTAATGAAAAAAAAACAACAACACTCGGATTGGACCTCCGCTCGCCGCCAGGAGTAAATTGTTGGTAATTACTGACACAATGGCGCACAAGTGCGGGTCGGACTTTTTCACGATTTTCTCGCCGAGCTCCTCCTGGCGGTGTCGTTTTGAGACGCGCTCGTTAAGCTAATGACTCGGCCCCTACCGCGGGATCTCTCCTCTGGCGCATACATTGATCGCAGCCAGCGGGAGCAGCAGCGACAACTTGGCGGGTGCCATGGCGACGGAAGCTGCCAAAAGTCCTCGGAAAACTGGGCACTTCCCCAAAAAAAATCCTAGCGAGCCCTTAATGGCAGCTGGAGCTCACACGCGGCGGCGGTGGTGGCGGCGGGCGCCAAAAACCTGAGGAAGTGCTTTTTTTTTTGTGTGTGTGTGTGTGTGTGTGTGTGTGTGTGCACGTGCATTTGAAATCGTATCCTGGCTCCCCGTGTCGAGCGCCTGCTTCTAAGAAAAAAAACAAAAAAAAAACGAAACCCGTTCTGGGCTTTTTATGATTGAAATTGCAGCGGGAATGTTTGCCCGCGGGCGGCGTCTCTTGCTTGGGCTGAGCCTCGCTGTTTATACGCAGGGTTTAAAGGCTGCGGAGGGAGGCGACGTGGCAACCGGCGGCGGGCCGAAAACGACGGCGCAGATGAAACGTGGCGGAGCGGAGGGCGTCGGGATCTGATAGGATTCTCGTGGTCGCAAAGGTTCGACGGTTTCCCGATGAGGAGGGTGGGCTTCGTCTGGCAAGACGGGACTTAAACAGTCAGACGCTCCTTTTTTCTCTCCGCTGAGTTTATTTTTTATTGCCCGGGATAGAATAGCTTCATCTTGCCTCTCTAATTGGTCACAAATGCCCTTTTTATCTTTTTAAGGGTCGATCCAAGGTGATCCACACCATTGCAAACGGCTCATGAATATAAAGTCTTTCGGTCTGCGTGGCGTTCAGTTTGACCTTATCCAAATGAATCCTGCGGTGCAAATATAAAGCCATATGATAAGTCTTTACTGCAGAGGATTACGGCTGCTTCTGTGCTTTTATTTTTCTTCTGTCCTATCAGGAAGGTCACTAACACAACCGCGGCGGTGCCGTCAGAATATTCCCAGAACCCCTTAAATTCCAAAAATCACAATATGTACATTGTACCTGTTCAAAAGTAGAGAAGCTCTACAAGATTTCTTTTTTTTTTTTTTAATTTTTAAATTTTTAACGTAATTTAAAGAGTTAGATTTGCAACCTGTGGTTCATTTCCCATCTTGGCCACTAAGGGGCAGTGATGTTCAGGAGTAGCTATGGCTTGCGGCATTGATCGTAAAGTGATTAGAGGGTGAAATTAGTTTTCTCTTTGAGAAGAAAAGTTTGAAGCACAGAGAGTGCAACAAGCATGAATAAAATAGACACGGCTGAATATTTTGCTCGCAGTTTCTTTGATGTCGTCCCACTGATCCGCCTCCGTCTGATGCGCCGCTCGGCCGGTTGTTTTTTTTTTTTTGAAATGCATACAACCAGAAAATACTTGCAGACCAAATGTTTGCACTCGAGCGCCAGTTATACTTGCACGGGCGAACGGAGGAAAACAATTGTTTAGATTTGGTCAGAATGCTGATGTCTCTCGATGATGGCCGCCGAATGAAAATTGGCGAGTTTGAAATGGTGGAATGTAAATCCGTGTGAGCCACCTGTTGTGGAATGTTCGTGAAGGAAAAGCCTGTGGTAAATGACAGCGGGCCACATTGAAGCACGTGTACCACGGTGAAGTTTAAAAGAATAAAAAATACATAGGCAGCACTAAGGTGCTAATTGAGTTTAGTTTGTTGACGAAATCCCTCAAAGTCAAAAGCACATTGCAGAGTGAAAGGGGTGAATCAAAAATGTGTGTTATGCCAGAAAACTTGGCTCACTATTCATATACCACCTAATCATTACTTTCAAAACTTCTGGAGCCTCATGCCATAGACTTTGGATTGTTAGTGCAGAAACGAGAATAGTAATGCTTTACAACCAGTATTTGATATGTCTTGAATTTTGTGATACAAATGTTTATTAGTAATATAAGTTAAAAAAACAAACAAATCAAAAACAAATCAAAACTGTTTATCATTCTACTTGAATGGAATAAGCAACTTTTAAAGACAGCTTGAAGAGCATTTCTTCAACCTTTGCTAGGCCAATTCTGCAAAGACATTTTTTATGAATATCAGATATTGACTTGTTTAATACTTTGGCAACACACTCAATTTGTTGCTGCTGAAAAGCCTCTGACCTTTTTGTTTCTCATCACTCAGTTGGAGGTTGCCACAGTTTTTTGTTTGTTTGTGAAAAGCTTGCAGCCGCGGCTAACATTACCAAAACAAGGTGCATAAGCATTTTGTTACTTGTCCCCCCCCCCCAAGACCTCACTGTTGAGGTCTCACCTGAAAATGAAAAGCAAAAAAAAAAATAATAATAATAATTGATTTCTAATTTTTAAATAAGGCAAATTAAACCAAAAGTCCAAATTTCCTTTGCTGACAAGAAATACAAAAAGGCAGGAAAGTCTAGTGATATGTTGAAAATGAATGCCTCTGGGTTTTATGAGCTCAGGAAACACATCAAACAATCTGTTTTTAATGTCTCGGATTACACAAATGATATTTACAGCACAAAGTATTGGAGTAAAAATACCTCTTCTAGTTTAATATTTTGCTGGAACAGCCCGAGTTAAGGATACGCACATCAGTGCCAAACTGCACACCCAGGTGGTTGCTGAGAAACACGCGCGCACACACACACACACACACACACACACACACACACACACACACACACTTCTATACATACACTCCAGAGATATCTCTCCTTAATGGCCCTGCTCTCAAGTCCCCAGCTGTGATAAGTGAATTTTAATTAAGAGAATATAGAGAATATGTAATAAATTTATTTTAATCACCTCCAAATGGGTTTTTTTTCCCCACCTCCCTTTTTTTTCCCTTCCCTTAATGGAGCGAGAGAAAATAAGAGTGGCCACATTCCAGTAGTGTCTCACCCTCCCAGCGTGGAGTGAGCAGCTCCAGCCTCTTCCTGTTCAACTAAGAACGTATCCGTCTACCTTTTGAGATGAACTTTATTATTACAAGTGGTGGTGGTGGTGATGGTGATTTTATTTCTTCTTTTCGTTTTTTTTTTATTGTTTTTTTTTTTACATGCAAATTTCAATCCTGGGCCACTTTTACACTTGGTTCATTCACTTAATATTCACCATTTTCTCAACTGGTGGGTTGAGACCCAGAAGTGGTTTAATTGGGCAGTAGCTTTGCCAGCAGTTAACTTTTTTTTTTTTTTTTTTTTTTTTTTTAAGGGATTTTAAAGTCTATACATTTATAGAGAACGTGTTGGGCGAGGAGAGGAGAGGGGGGACTGTGAGGTAGAGCAAGTTGTCCAATGACCGAAAGGCTGGAGGTTCAAATCCCGCTCCATCCTAGTCTGTTGTTGTGTCCTTGGGCAGGACAATTAACCCTGAATCGCTCCCAATGGGGCTAGGCAGCGCCTTGCATGGCAGCAGCCACCCGCTGGTGTGTGAGTGGGTGGATGAGAGGTACTGTGAAGGTGCTGGAAAAGTGCTATGTACAGTAAGTACAGTCCATTTACCATAGGAGATGACAGAAAGTGTCTTGCTATATAGCGTCTATTGTTTTTGTCGAGTCAATTTGAGTCTTGTCAATTTTGGGTCGCAACTCCACGATAAGAGAGAAAAACGTGGCTCCCGAGACTCCACCAGTTGAGAACCACTGCACTTGGTGTTACACCTCGTAAATAATGATGACAATGCACTCAGGTCTTTAGCTAAACTATGCTCAGCATGATGTGTATTTTTGTGTGCGTGCGTGAGAGGGAGAGAGACAGAGAGAATGATAGATAGATAGATAGAGAGAGAGAGAGAGAGCACTCGTGCGAGCCAAACTAGGAAGCAGATTGCGGTGATTTTGGTCCAGCTGGTCCGGCTGCTGCTCTCCATCACCTCCTGCCAACGTTACTATACACACACAAACAGAGGTGCACGCCGACAATGAGGTCATGGTCGCGGGGAGAGAAAAAAGAAAGAGAAACACTTTAACGATGCACATCCCCGCCCCCATCCTCTCCAGCCTGAGCCAATGATGTGGCAGGACCGCTGATTGATCCGTGTAAATAAAGACATACGCTGGCCGACAGCGGCCGAGCGAGGCCAGCGCCTGGGCTCGACACATTCTGCTGCCAACGCCGTGCAGAGCAGAGGCGGAAGGAATGCCGCAAGGTTTTGTAGGCGACTGTTTTTGTTTTTTTTTTTTGTTTAGTTTTTTTTTTTTTTGTTACAGGCTTTGGCAGGCGCAACGCCGGTGAACGCAAAGCAAAGCCAAGAATAGAATTTATTATATTCCCAGGCCTGCCGAAGGATAATTACAGTAGTGGAGGAACACCGGAGGCTGTAGCGCACAGCGGCGTGCGGGGACGCCGAATAGCCCCAACATCACCTGGCACATGGTAATTAGCGATTGTTGTTGAAGCCCCCCCGCTGGAAGTACATTGTGGGCGAGGTGCACATTCAAACAAACAAATACGGGAATCGAATGCGTGGGAATTAAAAGAGATGAGAAGCGCTCTAAGGGAAGGAAAAACCAAATTACTCTTATTGAACTGCCAGTATCAACTTCTATTAATGTATTTGTGAGCATGGTATGTTTAAGCTTTTACCAATATAAAAAAATCATAAATCAAGCCAAATTTTGTGCAAACAGTGGACCTTTTCACTAATTCACCATCAACAAAGAAAATCATAAAAAATACTTCTAGGTCGTGAAAATGTGCTCAGATGTAGTCGTTTGATGACACATCCACCGTAGTTAAGAATATCTCGGTATCTCATCGGCATCGCCGGTGCTGGCGCCGTTTGGTATCGACAGAGCTGACAATGACCCTGACAACCCCCCCCCCCCCTGAAACAACCCTATCCAAAAACAGTCCTCTTCCCCCCCGCGGTGATGACTTAGGCTTCAATCTGCCCTGCGCAAAGTGTTAAAACAAATGTGAGGAAAAAGAAGGATGAGCCGAGGCAAAGTCCATGCTTCCGGCCGATTGTCAGGGACCCATCCTCAACAACACACTCTTTTTTTTTTGACTGCGCCTTAGCGCCATATTCTCGCTAATAATAGGCACTCTGGGGAGCTGTGTCACTGTTGCTCCTTTCACTAAGATAATCTGCCTCTGAAATCCAACTTCCTAGCGCGCCCTCGCCCCCCCCCCTCTCTCCGACTAATTCCAGCAGTTTTGAACCGCTTTATCCCCCGGGGATATGATTAAAGTTCAGCTTCTCTTTCTCCTGCCGTGCACGCCTTTCTACGTTTCATTAAGACATCAAAAAAACGGTAAATTGTACATTCTCGCTCCCTTTCTTCTGCCGATGGATGCCAAAAACAGTCAAGTTTAAATTTAGTCTTCTTCCCCCTTTGTTGTCGATACACATCTGAAAATGTGGCAGTTGTCAGTTGCGTAAGACAGCATATGTCTAACATGCAACATCTAATGGCCCAGGTGAGCGAGCTAATCATAAATGTTAATTTATGTAGATACATGTGTAGGAAATGAGAGGAGGTATCAGGAATTATATGTGGAGGAAGTAAATCATTGTTACCGTCAAATCGTCAAATAATGAGGTTCATGCGTTTGGAAGTGAGTCATGCAAGTTGTTGAGCGTGGTTCTGAACGCTCTGAGTTTTTTCTTTTTTAACACTGGGAACGCATTGATGTGAATGCCTTCCGGATCTCCTTTCTTGGCCAAGCTCAGGTACACTCTCGGACTGGTTCCGCCCTCCCCCGCTCTGCCCCGGAAGTGATTCAATAAAAAATACAGAGCGACTACCGAAGCACCAAGGACCACAACCGTCGGAGTGGAACGCACAGAGAAAATGTTGGAGGTTTGTTCAGCCTAACGCAGACGCGATAGAACACCGGCCCGGTGGGCGACGGGAGTGAGACGGGCTCGATTTTGACTCGCATAGTTTCGCTCCTCATAGCGATTTTCACGCTGCCAGCATGTTGACATTGATTGTATAGAGCTCTTCCTGCTTTGTGCTTTGTATCGGTCTGTGACGGACGTAAAAAAAAATTGCATCGATTCACGGCTGCTCTACCGATGCACTCGCATCGTGCCCCCGCGCGTGTCCGTGTATCGGTACGTATCGGTTAATCTTCCCATCCCTACGTCGTACCATTATGTTATAGCTAACTGCTTGAGCCGTAGTGGGATCCTCATATTCTTCCTTTTTATCCTGCCGTGTGGTAAAGAGATCTCTGCCTGATGACAAAATGTCCGCGGTTCATACACGCCAGCGACCTGAGATGGAGCATCGACGCTGATGAAAGCAACATATGCAGGCATAATATTGAGGCTTACAACCTTCGGCTCTAATTCTCATTTACAGTATTGAGCGGAACCGGTAAGGGAAAACTAATAAAAGTCACATTTTCCCCCCCTTTACAGTCGTCCTAATGGCCCCTTTTTTCAGTTGTGCAGATATTCTTGTCTAATAATAAACGACTCTATGACTGAAGTGATTGTTTCAGCTGCTAAAGGGCGAAGCCTTCCCGACGGTAAGTGTTTAAATCGTGCCTGTTTCGTAAAGTTTGCCGTTTCCTCTTCACTCCCGCACCGGCAAACTGAGGAAATGAGGCTCAGCAGCGACGAGGAGTGTGACCAATCACAGCGGAGTGGGCTGGACGGGAGGCGTACACGGAGGAGGCCGGGGGTGGAGTGAAGTAAAACAGACTGTTTGCCCGGCATGCAGGAAATACGAGGAAACGAGCCGCCTTTAACCAGATAGATGGAGCACTTTTTTTTAATCCTTTACATTCATCTAAAATATCCATCTGGTAAATCACAGTCAGTGTCAGCAGAACTGCGTTTAGCAGCAGCGAAATTAAGGAAACAGAGCTTTTTTTTTATCCAGGAAAACTGTCATTGAAGAATTTCAGTCGGTTAATCGTCTCAACTCAGTCTCACTTGACCTACCTTCATTATTTGCTGCTTAACTCGAAAAGAGAGGCCACGTCATGTATCCATGCTAGTCTGTTTAGCAGCAGCTAGCAGCTAAGTTGCTTCCGCCCATGCTCGTCGACCTCCTCATGTGGTGTTGTAAAGGTCCAGTGTGTAATATTTGGCCTTATTTACGTTTTATATTGGTAAAAACTTAATATACTCCCTATAAATACTTTAATAAAAGTGTATACTCTCAGTACAATTAAAATAATTTGGCTTTCCTTCCCATAGCTAAACCATATTTGTAAGGAAGCCTGGTGTGGACAATCCAGTCCGCCTATTTTCAGGGTGAACGCTCGCGTTTTAGAATAACCCAACAGAGAAGAAGGTGGACAAGGTATCAAGGTTTGTGCGCGCAGGCCACCGTAGTTCACTGGCAAGCCTTGGGGTGGTGAGAGGGTGAGCACGGCAATCTGAAACATAACCACTTGACGTCGCTGTTTCTTCTCAAAATCTCCAAACATTACACACTTCACCTGGATCGGCCGCTGCTCGTTGGCTTTGCTCCTTGTTTCACGTCAAAACTCTTTTGCGTAGCGACCAAATCTAAAGCGAGCAAATTAGCTGGCGAGGCGTCTGAGCAATCCACCTGCTCCTCAAGCCAGGTATTACTCACCTCCAGAATGGAATAATTAGCTCCTTGACGGCTCGCCTCCGCTCGGCTGGAAACATCTGGGGCGGGGGGAGCGTTCCCTTTCTCGGCAACCTTGACCTGAACACCGACGGCTCGGTTCGCCTGTGGGACACAAACTGTGGTCAAGCTGGGCATCTCTGAGGTGTGAATGTGTGTGAAGGCAACCTTCCCTCTCCTTGAGGCTGCCGCCGCTGTAAACAACACTTCCTTATCGAAGGTGCAGGTCATTCGTTTTTTTTGGGGGTGGGAGTCCTTTCTTTCTTTCTTTTTTTTTTTTTTTCTTCTTTCTGATGATTTCCGACTCACCGGGGGGTCATTTTCTGTCACGCACAGTCCAGCGCACTGGTGCCGCCCGGCGCCATTATCCTGTCAGTCCAGTTTAATGTTGAACAGATAAGGCTGCGCTTGACAGAACTAGTTTTACATGACGGATCGCTTCATCCCCAGCGCAGACAAACGGCCCCGACCTCCCGGGGGCCTTCATCGCTTCCTGCACTTCCTGTGAATAATGCCCCCCCCCCCCCGATCACCCCCACCCCCTGCTCTGACGCATTAGCGCACCGTTATCGCGTTAGCGGGGAGCCCCTTAATAGGCAAAATGCAAATGCCCTTCCTCCAGTCTTCACCCTGTTAAGAAATATTGTGTTTATCTGCCGGGAAAACGTGACGAATGGGTCTCATAAAGCCCGATTGTGACCCGAAAAGGTCTCAGCTGTGAGACGGATAGCGCAATATTTTACTCAAGCGTTAGAATTTCCCGGGTATCAGCAAACGCGTGAACCATCTTTCGCCACACAAGTTGTCGCACGCGGTGACGAACTGATGATTCGTCAAAAGGCTTTGCCACGACACAAACGCGACAAATTTCAAATCGTGACTTCAAATCATGGTTGGGTTCGCTCGGCACAAGCACTCCCCGACGACCGTGTTTAAATCCTGACCTTTCCTGCCAAGAATGCGTCCGAAATTGTACATCTTGTTGCGCATTGTCCGTATAGTGTCTTATTAGGCACAAATTCCTCGCTTGAAACATCGGGGTTGGGCCACAATGAAACATCAGCAGTGCCTCGTGAATCAAGCCTGCACCTCACTTCTGGTGCACTTCCAGCAATTTGTGTCCATGCAGCGCTGAGCCAACTCCAACTCCTCCCGCCCTGTCAGATGATGACGACTTTCTTAATGTGCTTGGCTAATGCGCCCTCACACACGCTGGGCCATTTAGCATCCTTGGCCCAGAACCCCCGAGCCGTCACTTTTGGCCCATTCAGTCCATTTTCACGATAGCGTGGCACATTTTTGTCGATCGGAAAACCGTTTTATGAACTTTGAGTGGGTGTAAGAATATGGCCTGTTAGCCGGCTAGCTTGAGGACACTCTGTTTGTTGCGCGCGTGCCTTACATTGGTGAGAAAAGCTATAGCATAATTTGCAAAAGGATGAAAACAACAGCAGATACTGTGGGGGGGGGGGGGGGGGGGGGTTTTCTCCGCTTCCTTCCTCTGCTCGACTCTGCGAACTTCCTGTTGACTGACGCTGACTCAGGTCATTGGATGAATTCCAAACACTCGACTGTCGTCTGTGAAGTCAGGCGACGTGACAGGAAGCCTTGAAGATGGAGTGCAACATGAATGGTGAGCCACTTTTCACACGTTATTACTCCTTCTACTTGTGTGTAATCCAAATTGAAATATTGATCAGAGCAGTTGAACCAAATACAAAAAGTTCCCAAAGCTAAATGGCTTAAAAAGCTAATTTTGTTTATACATCCAGAGAAATCTTGTATTTATCTTAATGTGTATAGTAAAGACTGATGAAACATAATTATTGGCTAATAGCATTTCCTTTTCTCCATAATTGGATGCCGTCGGCCCATTATGTTACTGCTAACTGCTTGAGCCGTAGTGGGATCCTCATATTCTTCCTTTTTATCCTGCCGTGTGGTAAAGAGATCTCTGCCTGATGACAAAATGTCCGCGGTCCGTACACGCCAGCGACATGAGATGGAGCATCGACGCTGATGAAAGCAACATATGCAGGCATAATATTGAGACTTACAACCTTCGGCTCTAATTCTCATTTACACTATTGAGCGGAACCGGTAAGGGAAAACTAATAAAGAGATTTAAGTCACATTTCCCCCCCCCCTTTACAGTCGTCCTAATGGCCCCTTTTTTTTTCATTTTCTCCCTGTTCACGGTGCCAGACGACAGAAGTAAATGAGACCGCCTCACTGTTTTAATTATAAAGAGACTTGCAGTGCAATTTAAAACAATGATTAACTGCACAGTTGGCAGCACAAGTCTTCCAGTTGGAGCGGCTTTTAACTGCTTAACCCTCAAAGGCCAATAGCTTTCGCGGGGGGGGGACGGTAAAAAATGCATTTGCCTATTTTTCATTTTTATTTTTTGCACTTGCTCTCAACAGAAACCCTCGTGCCACAGCTAATTCATAAAACGCACACAGCAATGTTTGCGCAACGTGATTTCATCGCGCCGCGCAGACCCTCATTATTTCCATGTTTCCGGTCTCCTTATCTCTGATCTGAGATACAAAAAAGGACCCCATCATCATCTTTGCGCGGAACGGTAAACAGCAACAATCGCAGATGTGACTGATGTGCAATTACAAACAGCCACGCGCCTCCTGTTTCCTGTGACTGCCTCTCATTTAAGTGACCCCGGTGGATGTTTTGAACGCGAACTCTGTGAGCCTGCTGAGCGATGCCGCGTTTTGTTGTTCCAATTGAATCCAACTCAAAGACCTGCGTTTATTAAGTCAGGAGCTTCATTTGTGAGGAGCGTCGGTGCGTTCACACAGTATCGGACACACACACACAACTTAGGAGAAAAATATTGCCGAATTTGATGGATAAATCAATTAAGCCGAAGCTGAAATGTCACATATTATTATTTCCCTACCAAAAAAAATAAATCATATGAATCTCACACTGTGAACTTCCATCTGAACCGATCACCTCAGATATCTCACTGGATAAATACGCTTTTTCCTGGGGTTCAGTTAAATGTCTTGGAGGTTAATTGTACAAGGCCGCGTCACCAGAATGCAGAATGAGATTGAGATGAATAGTAGTCTTGGGACATTTAATAGAATGGATCTCAATTACAGCGATTCATCATAAAAATAAAAAATATAAATAAATAAAAGGGTGTTTAATCAACAGTAATAAGTCAAACAAACACCCACTGCAAACAAACACCCATTGCACTTTACTAATACTGGGTACCTAATGAAGAGATGAGAGACATCTTTGGATCCTGACACATTTTGTATTGCTGCAACTTTCCAGTTGTCGCATCGCATTCATGTTTATTCACCTTAATTTGTACTTAACCACAATTACATCTAATTAAGTGGCTGCAAACTTCAATAAAAGTGTCTAAAGTGCTGAATGGGGGACTATAAAGTGGCTCTTTTTTCCGTTTCCTGTCCCCATATGTGAAGTTTGAACGTGCAGAATTGGTCCTCCGCCTTTTTACCCAATTACCTGGGGAGCAGATGACCCAGGCAATGAGCTGATATTCTATTCATGAGTCGTAAAATACACTTTGTGGAGGCGAGAAGCACATCCAGTCGCCATGTGTGCCGATCCCCCCGTGCTCTATATAATTGTCCCTCATTTAAGTTTCATCTCATTTGGATATTCCAAAGTGGTTGGTCGGGTTTGCAACTGTTGAGTTTGATGAATGTTTCTGAGCGCCGAATGCCTCTCACAGAGGCGGAGCGACGTGGTTAAAAGTCAACAGATAAACACAAGAGATAAATCAGCGAGTTTTTCTGCAAGGGAGGTCAGAACTGTTGTTGTTGTTGTTGTTGTTGGTGGTGGTGGTGGTGGGGGGGGCACATCAGCATGGGTTTAGTTGGCCGGCATTCGCCTCCCTGACTTCAGATTGAGAAAAAAAAAAGCACTTTTTGTAACGAGGCATTTATCTCTTCAAACTGGCCCACCCAGCTGAAGCGGTTATTTAGCCGAGAAACAACAATGGCTCATTATTATGAAGCCATTTGTCGCGTGAAAGGCAGAAGACAATTATTTACAAACTGGCGTAATGATGTCGTAGTATATACTTTGGACAAATTGTCCCCATCCATCCTGACACCAGCTGAGCACTTGGCCAGCCAGTCAAGTGTAAGTGGAGCTGCTAATTTATCAGTAATGCTAATGCTTTGTTGGTCATTTCGAGGGGGCTGCGTTGGGAATGTTCTCATTTGCAAATGAACTGGTGATCAAAATCATGTCGAGAAGAAGCCCAGGAGACAGAGTTTTTTCCTCTTTAAAAGGAAACTGCCTGGTTTTGTTGGAGTGGTGGCGCTATTTCCTCTTACTTGGAAAAGGTCTATTTTATACACTACTCGTCAAAACTTTGGAGAAACATTGTCATGCATTTTTTTTTTTTTAATCTTTACAACTTTCTACACTGCAGATAGATACTGAAGACATCGAATATATGAGCAAGATATAAGTGATTATGCAGCAAAGAAATGCTTTTTTTTTTTATGAAAGGTGGCTATTTAAAATATTTAGATATAAAACACGTTTGAGCTATTTTACACTTTTTACACCTCGGTACGATTGTGTTTTCATTGGCTGTGCGATGACGAGACCGTGGGCGGAGTCGACGCGGTAAAGCGTGACAATGTCTTCGACGGCATTATTTCCGCGCGATACACAACAGCGCAGCAATGGACAAAGTAGATAGAGGTTTATTTCATACCTGCTGCTCGGTCTGTGGTTGCTTTTCTGTTGAGGAAAGAACAGTTTTCCTCACCGAAGTCGCAGTTGATCATTTATGCAGGCAACATTTATAATTTATTGTTTCGTTTTCTGGGAGCGTAAAGGTGTAGTTCAACCTTTATATTTTCAGAAAAAGTAAACACGAGACAGATACAACGGGAAAATAGCAAAAAAGTAGCATTTATTTGAAACCAAACAAACAGAAAAACAGACAGAAACACGCCTCCTTATTTGAAATTGCTGCCCGAGCGAGCCAAGGACGCGGTGTTCGAGGCTTCCTCTCGTCGAATCAGTATTTCCTCTCGCCTCAAGACTCGTCGGATTCCCGAGCTTGCCGCGCCTCGGGCAGGAGCAACTTGATTTGTTCCGAGCGCTTCGCCGTTTGCCGCTTGTCGTTTTCGCGGATATGCTTGAACACACTGGCGACGTCGAGGGGCATTCCCGGTTCACCCCAAAAGACAAAATAAACATGTGTTGAAATAGCTGTTTTCAAAAAAAAAAATATATACACATATAAATATCATTATATTTATAGTATTCGTACACCATCAATAGTAGCTACTTGTATTCACGGTAAAATGTACCTGACCGCTCCGACAGAGAACATCGACGAGGACACCGAGCCAATCCAGTGCCCCGCTCGTCGCTACGTCACCACTCAACTCGCTTCGTCTCGCTTGGACCCTGAGCGATTGAGGTACCAGAACAGCACCCCCTACAACCGTGTAGCGGCCAGTGCGAACGCCCTACTACCGTACCGTACCGTACCGTGGCGAGGCGAGGCCAGGCGAGGCAATGAGAACGCCCCCATAGTTTCATGTGTGTTCATACGTAGTTTTGATGCCTTCAGTGAGAAACTGCAATGCCAATAGTAATGAGAATGAAAGACAAGACATTACATTCAGAGGGTGTGTCCAAACCTTTGACTGGTGGTGTACATTAAAACATACGTGGAGCAGCAAGCGGTGGTGGAGGGGAGGACGTTGAACAAACTGTTATCCATCATGGACGGTGAGGACCAACTTCTCCACCACAGACAGTGGAGTGTCCTCTCCAAGAGACTGACAGCTGCGTTGTCTGAAGGAACGCTTCAAATATAAATTTTAAAAAAATTAATTTGTAGTTTTTACCAAACATTTGAGCTACTTTTGTGATGTTTATTCATCCACTATGTGCTTTTCTCAACCACAAATTTGGTCCAACATCTTTGACATTGGTTACCCTATTATTATTGTAATGTGGTATCTTTAAAGACAACACCAATGGCATCTAGGTGCTGTCATTTCAGCCTGCTTAAGTAAAAACACGAGGCTTTATTTTTAGTTGGCCCATTTGTTTTGGGTTTGGTTTGAAAAATGTAAATGAGCTGTAAATGAGCCGCAGCCGCATTTTTGTGCATAAGAAACTAATATAGTCCATCAGTCATCCTCTTCCTCGTTTGACTGGGACGCTCCGCTGGAGATCACATTCTGAGAAAATACATTTCAGGCCGATTAAATTTGCTCTGAAATGAGGGGGCAACACGTTTTCATGGCATGTTTTTGTGAAAACTTTATATGGCTGGTGGTCGTCTGCCCACGGGGGGGGGGGGGGTACTCATGATTGTTGAAAATCTTGGCTACGGCCCTGCAAGGTGGGAGAAGTTTGACTGTAGGGAAATCTGATTTACCCACACTTTGTTTTTCACATTTTGCCTTCTCGTCCACCACAGTGCTTCGCGGTAATTGAACAGCTTTGAGAATAAATGCAACGGTCATTCACTTTATCCTATTAGTTACATAACATCTCACAGAAGAACACCAGAAAAAATACACCCCTGAAGATGACGTAGTGGTTTCAGGTTATTGAGCTCAAATTGAGTTTGAGACTTTGTTCTGAGTTGGTCAACTTGTTTTGCTTTTTATTTGACAAATGCAAGTGAGCAGCAGCAGCAGCAGCAGCAGCAGCAGCAGCAGCAGTCCAGTGCATAAGCGAATACAATAGTCCATCAATCATTCTCTCTCTTTTATTTGACTGGGATGCTTGATGCTTATGGGTGAAATCTGCAGAAAATTGTTCAAACTAGCTTTGAAGTGAAAGGGAAGATATATATATATATTTTTTTTTTTTTTGCCAGCCATGTGTTTATGAAAACTTTATGAGTATAGTGGTCGGCCGTGGGTGTATTTATGGATGGGCAACATGGACAGTTTCCCTAGGGTGGCATCACCATCGTTCTCCCGACTGGGAGATGAGAGGAGGTGGAGCAGATGAACCAGTCAATCGTGACACACTCTCAAAAAACAATTAAACTTTTGTAGCACCGTTGTAACAAGTATGCAATTGGCTCGGCAGATTTATTTATTACATCAACATTATGTTATTGATGATGACATCAGGATTTACATCAGCCATGGGCAAACTACGGCCCGGGGGCCATATGCAGTGTGCTAAACTTTCAGTCAGTCATAAAAGAGCTGCATTTCATCCATTTTTCAGTGTTTTCAGATTCATTTCAATAAAGAGCTAAACACCTTGGGGCTTCAAAGACACTGGTTTTGTTGAAACTTTGCTTTGGTTCATTTTCAAACTGCCCCCCCCCCCCCCCCCCGAAGGGCAGCTGTGACTGTAGGCAACTAGTGCCCAACTACGCCAAAGACAGTCATGTTCTTTTATTCAGAACACAACGTTAATGGACTTAGGAGAGAGAGAGAGAGAGAGAGAGAGAGAGAGAGAGAGAGAGAGAGAGAGAGAGTCTCGGGCTGTTAAACGCCGGACACCGCAGCCGGAGGAGGCGAACGCGGAGGAGGCGGAACAGAAGTCTAGTCCGCCCCCCCGTGTGTCTCTCTTTCTCTCACTCCGGCGGGGACCGTAGTGGCCATGCTGAAGCCACGGGAGTGAGTCGCAACAACACCCCCACCCACACCGTGTTGGACCTATTTATTCAGTGAGGTGACAGAAGAGGTGCCGTTGAAAGGCGCGGAAGGTTACGTTTTACGCGTGGCTTCTTCTTCTTCTTCTTCTTCTTCTTCTTTTGAAGTAAAGAGGCGGGGGGGGTAGTGGGTGTGTGTGTGTGTGGGGGGGAATCACCACCTCCGGCGGCGGCGTTCACCTGTTCAGCCGCGCTGAGCGGCTCAGCGGCTCGGCTCGGATTAACGGATGACGAGCTGCGAAGAATGACACGTTTTCAGGTAAGAAGCCCCCCGACGCTTTGACGAGCACTTTGAAGTGATGACGCTTCTCGACGTTTCCTGCCGTCAACTCCGTCCAGCTGTGGCGGTGGTCGTCTGTCACGGAGAGGCGGAGCAGCCCGCGAGCCACTGTCAAGACCCCTCGCGGCCGTGTGAATTGAATTTTTTTTTTTTTTTTTTTTTATTAAACTCACATTCAGGGAGCCGAGTGAACGTTTTATTTTTGGGTTGTTTGACAAACTCGGCGGCGGCGACAACAGGCGGCCGTGCTGGCGGTTGTGGTGGCGCGAGACGTGCCGGGAAGCGCGGCATTCCTCGGGATTTTTGCCTCGCGCGCGCCTGGGGAAGGGGGGGGGGGTTGTCGCGCGACATCTGCAGGTGTCATAGCTGCACGTAAATTGTTCCTGTGTGTGTGTGTGTGTGTGTGTGTGTGTGTGTGTGTGTGTGTGTGTGAAGCAACACATGTTCGTCTCGTCACATGCATAGGTATCAAACTCTGGTCCGCGGGCCAAATTTGGCCAGCAATGTAATTATTTTGCCCCCTCAACTCCACCGCTTTCTGTCAGCCCGTGTAAAAATGTTTTTTTTTTTTTTTTTTTTTTTTTTTTTTTATAAAGTTACTAGTTATTTTTATTTAATTTGAAATTCGATTTTGCATGTGTGCAATATGAAGTTACTTATTGTATAGTGTTTAAGCTAGTTTCATATTCAGTGTTGAAGCAAAACTTGTTTGGGTCCATATGAAAAGGTTCACTGTTCTATCTGGAGGCAGATTTTTCCCCAGTACATATCAAAGCTGGCAATTTTGTCCAAGTTTGACATTTTGGCCCCACTGTGACACCCCTGGTCTGATGTCAGTAACATTCGAGCGGCCTCGCATCTCATTGGGCTACCTTAGTTAGTTAGTTAGTGTGTGTGTGTGTGTGTGTGTGTACGCCGTGCTCTCCTGTCTCGCCCACACTATCTGCTGGCGTCGACGCCCCTTCCCCTTTCTTTCTAATCTCTTGTTGTGTTTCCCCTCCTCTACACGAGGCAGTGACAGCTCACTCTGAGTGTGTTCCCCTCTTTGGAAGTGACGCTTTAACCAGGACTTAATGAAGCCCTCAGCTAAGCAGCTGTGCATTGCCCCCACCCCCACCCCCCGCCCCCTTCCAAACTCACTCTCCATACTGTGAAATCATTACTCGCAGCCTGCGAATTGTTTTTTTTTCTTTTCTTTCTTGGAGCCTCACCTGGACTGACAGCCAATTAAAATTAACCCCATTGTGGCAGCCGCTGCAGCGTGAGGATACAAGAGCACAGCGGTTATCCAGAGGGAATAGTGAGGTGTTCCTTCAAGAGGTGAAAAATAACTGAACTGATACTGATGCTGTATAGAGCAACATGTTTAATGGAAAACCCTCCCACCCCCCCCACAGTGATAACATCCTTACAGCTTCCTTATGGGCTGATGAGTCAGAGCAGATATCAGTGAATGTATTTCACTAAGGATTCATTTTAAACCACAACTAAGCATTTTTACCAGGTGTGATAACAGTCCCTCAAGGCATCGTGGTGTCATGCATCATCATACAAGCAAACAGACAGACTCAAAGATCAATCAGGTAAGACTAATGTGCAGGAAATCAGTTGAGTTTTCACATTTATGTCAGTATATTGTATCCGTCTGTGCCTTGGGTACAAACTGAAGCCACTTTGAAACACGACAGCAACTGAGAGGGTCGCGGGCAGGGGTGGGCAAACCTTTTTGACTGGTGGGGCCACAGTGATTTCTAAAATGTGACAGAGGGGCTGGAGCAGCAGCAGATGAGTGGGATCTGTAGAAGATGTGTTTAATGTCAATTGAAAATGAAGAAAAGTTGCAACAAAATCGGTGTCTTTGAAGCCCCATGGTATTGAGCTCTTTATTGAAATGACTCTGAAAACACTGAAAAAATAGCTATTTTATGACTGACTCTACTTAATTTCTTCAAGTTTAGCGGGCCGGATTTTAAAATCTTAGCGGGCCACATAAGGCCCCCGGGCCGCAGTTGTTAAACCGTCTTTAAACTTGCGTAACCCCAAACCAGCTGAAAACAGGAGATGCAAACGCAGCGTATTCAGTTTTGTGCAGGTCTCCTGTTGCACCACGCCTGCTTTAAATCTCATCACTACGTGGGATTCTTTTAAAAGTTTGAGGGAAAGTGAAGCAGGAACGCCTTTGCCGATCCAAAAAGATAAATTTGAAAACAGACATCAATCATGGTGCCAGGTGGAGCTGAATCATCACCACTAAACAATAAAAGCAAAGGAAGTTTTTAACTGCGGGGGCCGCCACGGGGGGAAAACAAGCAGCAAAAAATTCAAATGAAGTCAGACGATGGTGCAAATCACACAGATTTAAAACTTAACATAAAAATACCCGGTATGACTGAACAATATTAAATTTTAAAGAGAGATGGCGGCTGCACATCAGTTGTTTTTTTTCTCTCTCTCTCCTTCTCTCTAAAAAAAAAAGCTGACTCAATGGAGCTTTGATTGTGAAAACAACTATGAAAATGTGCGGCTGTCAGTTTAAAGAGACACATGCATTAAAAATGCATTAGAAAATGGATTGCGCTTTTTCATACCCGGTATTTTTTGATGTAAAACAGGCTCGCCCCTGCGCTGTGGAGCCGAGGGGGAGGTGTTGGAGCTCGATAAGCAATTTGAAGCGTCGCGTCGTGCAAAACGCCCGTTTTGTTTTCCTTCCCGCCACGTATCGCAGCCGATGGATACCCCCGCCCCGCCCCGCCCCGGCCCTTCCCTCCACCCCCTCCTGAAGAACCTGCAGCGTTATTTGCAGTTGCAAATGCAGGACGAGGCGGCTGGAAGGTCTTCCTCGCTCTCGTGGTGCAGCCAGTTCTCTCATGAGAGGAGAACCGGCCAGCCAGCTAAAATAAAAAAAAGTCTTCCTCCAGATAGAACAGTGAACCTTTTCATCTGGACCCCAAGAGTATTGCTTCAACCTCAATATAGAACAAGCAAAGATTAGTTCTATACGACAAACTTAAACTTAATATTGCACACATGCAAAATCAAATTTCAAAAGAAAAAAAAAAAAAAAAAAATCACATTTTTCTACGTGCTGATAATAAATTTAAAAATAAAATAACAACAAGGAACCATTTAAGTCAAAATAATATCCTTCAATAAACATTCTGTCCTGATTGACGCGGCAAAATACCAGCAGAGCATTCTGGGATTTGTAGTATCCGTACTACATGTGCTGTATAATACTTTGTATAATTTGCCTCGCGGGCCAAATTTGTGCCGCGGGCCAGAGTTTTGACACCAAAAGCCTACTCCTTTTTTCACTTCCGGAGTTGTTTTATTTTTGTTGCGAGAGTCCATCTTGTGCAAATCTGTTTGTAAGGTTTTCTTTCTCTCTCCTTTTTTTATGTGTCAGTTGATTGCTCAGAATTTCATTATTTTTTTAAAATTTTTCAAAAATAAACAGTTCAGTTCAATGGAACGGCGCTGGCAGAGCCCTGCCGCTCCAGGTGAGGCTCAGTCTTCCACCCGCTCCACTTTTGCGTCTTCGCACTAAAGACTAGAAAAGAAAAACAATGGGCGCAGATACGGGAGGGAGAGGAAGGGGTTGCGTGTTCAGATTCTTATCTCATCTCGGTGCCCCCCCCCACCCCACACACACACACACACACACTCCCATTTTGTCGACCTGGGAATCAATCTTTAGCGTGTCAGACGCCTTTGTTGCTGCAATGCGTTCCAGAGGGCAGAGCGACGAGGAGCGATGAGCGAGGACGCTCATAGTGCAGGTTGGTTGTGACAGAAAGCTGCAAACAAAAACAACAAAAAAACCCCAGAGATGTAATCGTATTTAGTTTGTTCTGGCGACGGCGAAAGTGATTTGAAATGAATCGAAGCACAATTAAACTTTGCAACTCGAATGATTTTGTTGAGTTGCGCCCCCATGAGTTTCTCTCTCGTTCCTGTTTCACGATGACGCCGCCTCGGATTTCTCTACTTGGAAAAAGGACCGATTTGACCCCCCCCCCCCTTCCCCTCACTTCCTGTGTTCTCCTTGCGTGCTCTTGCACATGAGTTGTTGTTTTTTTGTGGGGGGGGGGGGGGGAGAGAATTGAATTGTGCAAGGCTGATTCACTGGAGTTTTGTCTCGTGATGATTAGTTCTTTTAGATTTTTAATTAAATTGTTTAAAAAAAAAAAAAATAAAAAAAAAATGAATCAGCCTCGCAATGTGACTTTCAAAAACAGTTCCTTCTTCGTTGTGACAGGATGTCGAGCGCAGTGCTCCGTCGCAGTGCCATACCTATAATTACTCCTAAATATTTGATGGTTTTCCTGCTGCCCCCCCCCCCCCCAGCAACGTGTCCACGTTTGACCCTCTGCCCATTTCTTTTTGTCTGTGTTTGCGCTCAGCGCTCGAGACACTAAAACCGTCACAGAGGGAGAGAGGGAGAGAGAGAGAGAGAGAGAGAGGGAGAGAGAGAGAGAGAGAGAGAGAGAAATAAAGTGGCCAACTCAGTAATGTGTGTCAGGGCCGTGCGCAGCGCCAAACCCGGGCAGCAGGTGCGCTCTGGGATTTGCCATGCTGGGGTCGGCTCAGCTCCACTCACCTCATTATCCTCTTTGGACAAGGACAGACATAATCTTCCCTCTTCCCTCTGTTCCTCTCTGCACACTCCCCCCCCCCCCTTCCCCACTCCTCCTCTACCCCCCTCTGTCTCACCCTTGCATCATCTACCTCCTGCCTCTTTGCGTCTACCTGAATCTCGCTCCGTTTTACCCCCAACGTCGTTCTCATCGGGTTTTTGCATCCCCCCCCCCTCTCCCTCCGCCCATGGCCCGCCCCCTCTGCCTGAGATTTGATTAGTCCAGTCTGCCGCTTCCTGCGCTCGTTGGCTCGACACAGCCTGCTTGTCATACTTGGCTTGGCAGGTTAAGGCGGCTGGAGAGTTGGAGTGGGAGGCCGCTGGGGGAGGAAACGGTGGTGGTGGTGGGGGGGGGGGGGTTATGTGCGTGGGGTTGGGGGGAATGGGGGGGGGGGGGTGTGTTAAAAGGAAACTCGTCGCCAACCAGCCATCCGTTAAAAAGCGCTGTGCATGATTCTTTTCGTGTCACCCTTAGCGGTCTACCTCATCTCGGGGGGGTGGGCGGGGGGGGGGGGGTGCTTGAAAACTGTGAGTGTTAAGAGGAGGGGCGAGGAGGTGAGGCGTGTGGCAGGAGCACAAAGGGCAGGCATATATATGTGTGTGTGTGTGTGTGTGTGTGTGTGTGTGTGTTAAAATTTCACTGGAGAAGAAATATGACAGCAGCAATATTTGCTGCCATCCCTTCAGGGGGCCACTTAGCACCACAAACATTCCTCTGTACAGAAAACTATA
This sequence comes from Nelusetta ayraudi, assembly GCF_046127955.1. Classification (NCBI taxonomy): domain Eukaryota; kingdom Metazoa; phylum Chordata; class Actinopteri; order Tetraodontiformes; family Monacanthidae; genus Nelusetta; species Nelusetta ayraudi. The sequence goes on from NW_027466164.1 coordinate 477,067, forward strand.
TTCACCGTTTTGATTGTTGGGCCTGTAATTACAAAGAAATTGTTGAATATTTCATGATGAAAATGAAGTGATTCGCTTTCATATTGGCTGGCAAGAAAAGCCTTAGAAGCAATGGATTCATTTGATTCGGCCGTCCAAGGTGTTCCCGGGGAAGTAATGGGCTTTTCAAACACAAACCCAATACGAAGTTCTGATGTTCATATTGATTAAACTTTGGCTCTTCCTTCATTTTTTTTTTTTTTTTCCTGCAGGATTCTGTCTCAGTGCAGTGATTTGAAATGATTTTTTTTTTTTTTGGACTCTTTTCATGTGCAAACCTTGGTCTGTGGCAGGGAGAACAGAACACGAACATCAGTGGGTTTCAAATATTTATTCCCAGTCAGAACGCATCGTGCAAGGGTCAGTCAAAAACACAAATACGGCACGGATTCTCTTTTGATGAGTAACTCGGCAGCAGCTTGTGCTACCATCCAACAAGTTCTCTTCAGTTTCAGCTTCTTCTTTTTTTTTTTGATCAGCGTGTTCTTCTGACTTGCCTCTCTGGTTGGAAGGATGGCTGCGTTCCAACACGGTTTACAGATTACAACACAACACCCCAGAACTTCTCATCATCTTGAGTCATTGAAACCATAAATCTCTTTATTGTTGTGCACTTTGAAAGCAGTGCGAGCAGTGTGCGTTTCGTGTTGTACGAGCAATTCATCCCTCTAAACGTGTGTGCTCAGCCAGCCATTAAACCGGGGGAATTAGCTGCCTTCATGTATAAAGACTGAAAATGCACTGCAAATAACCAGATCATGATTCAAAGCTAAGAAGAACCAACGAACCAGTGAGATGTACGTACAGTCTTTGGACCTCCGCTTATCATTAGCGAACGTGAACTCGTGTTCACCGATTCCTCCTTTTCACTCATCCCGTTCAATGGACCTCAGGAAGACAAACGTAAGCGGTCCTGTAAATTCACTTGGCACCAACACAGACAGCATCGCGCTAAAAGATCAAATCAGTCTAAACCTGCACGGAAGCATAAAAAGATAATCGACCGTGCACCGAAATGTTTTGATGGATGAATGACAAGAAAAATCTCTTAAATCCAGTGATCATGCATTTAGTGAAAATCAATTAGAATCAAATTTACCAAAAGAGTTTTTCTTATTACATCACCTGCTGTTCCTTCTCAGAGCACACACGCCCCGAAGGAGGAGCTTTCTTCTTCTTCTTCTTACTTACACTGCTCTGACCACACCTCATTGCTCATTAAATGTTGCATCCATGCCATCTAAAGCTTATTAAGCCCTGAAATAGGAAAAATGCAGCATTTTTTTTATGTGAATAAAAAAGTCAGGACTTTCCCTTACTGTCTGAGCCGCACAGCCACGGTGCTTATAGGTTGCGCAGATGGCTTTGCTTTCGCAGCGAGGTTTCCACACGGCCCGGCCATAAAGTCAGTTCTTTTTACTGAAAGGATGGGTGAGACGTTGAGGTTTTGAACCGCGGGTACCTCCTCTTCTTTATCCCCGTCAGACGGCCCGATCTGCCTGGCTGAAAGGAGCGACGCGGAACCAGATCGATGAGCGTCTGCACGGGTGTGCGCGTGTGTTTAGCCAGCAGATTAGGCCGGCGGAAGGCGACAGACCGGTGAATTGCTCGCTGGTTCTGTGTGCATTTGTAATGCGGGGGCAGCTGCGGTCGTATTGACAGCCGACTGTGGCAATGCTTCATCGATCGCGGTCGGGAAACTGATCCCCCGCAACCCCCCACACAGCTTCCCGAGGAGATGAATTTGCGAAATAAAAATTCTGATGTCTGATGAATTGAGAGGTAAAAAAAAAAATATAATAAAAAAATTCCGTAGACAAATTGGAAATTAAGCTTTGTGTTTCAAATCAATGGAAATCACTTGACTGGGTTGAGGTTTGGCCGAGACCATTTCAGATGCGGCGCTGGAGGCACCTGTTCACACACACTGTCATACCCTTGGATGGTCAGGCGTCAGTGTGCGAGTGAGTTGTGGATGTGTGCGTTCCGTAGTGAACATCCTCCGCTTCTTCCTTCAAATGCAGAGAAAAATCATTGCGCAGTCCCAAGGTACCGTCCACCCATCCATTTCCCTCCACTTACGTAAGTCCAGGAAGTCGTACCTCAACCTTGGCGATTCGCTCCTGCCCCCCCCCCCCCCTCACACGCAACGATTTCCAGTCCCTCCTGAGTCAGCCGGGGTTATATGTAATCCCTCCCGGCGAGTCCTGTACCTACCCTGGGACCTTCGCCCAGGTGGACGTGCCTGGAACACAACTAGGGTTCTCTCCTTTTTTGATGCCAGGAAGGAGAGCGTCTCCACTCTGCGATTTCCTCAGGATGTTTGAGCTCCTCGCTGTCTCTCTCCAAGTCTGAGCCCAGGCAGCCCTCAGAGTAACCTCGTTTTCGGCTGTCGTATCAGCATCTTTTGTCCTTTAGATTAGAGGTGACAGGTGCGCCCACGACCTGCGCGGAAAGCCATTGGCCAGAAACTAGATATCGTGATACCAGGCAAGCAAAACCGTAATTGTTTGGGCGCCCTGTGATTCTCAGCTGCAGATTTATAGCCAGCACATACATCTATTATTGAGTTGATGGGATTATAATGGAAACTAAGCGGAGATGCAGCTTGGTCCGAAAACAAAACCAAAAAAAAAAAATGCCCGAGCATCATGCTGCATTTTACGGCCGATTGCATTTTGCCGTCCTCCGGGATCCCGATCGATTTTTATGGCGAATGAGTTCATAATATTTAGTCTATAAGGGCTGCGGTGCGGTCACAGGACGGGCTTGAAAAGTCTTTACAGTGTAAACTCGCCGGGCACGGAGCATAAATTCAACCACATAAAACCCCCTTGCCCCGCGTTCTATTCGTGTTTGTCCCGGTCTGAACTTTTACGGCCTCTGTGTTTGTTCACTTTTACTGCGTCAAAGTCGCCGTGAAGACTGAGTTGTACTATAGACAGCAGACGTGGACGCAGAAGAGATTCCAGGCCGAAGGTTACCCGTTTTGTATTCTTTTCTCGTTTTTGTTAATATGAAATTTTCTTGCCTCTCCCCCCGCCCCCCAGTACCAATGGGGGCAACAGAGCCGATTACGTTCCTGGTGGAAGTGCTAGCCTTTAGCAAGTCCGTTACCAACCGTTGCCTCATTTTTCACTTTGAGTGAAATTAGAGGAATTTCTCAGTTTCTCCACCGCTTCTCCTGCCGCTGCTGTGTCGAGGAATCCACTGAGGCCTTCTCACCCAAGACCGGGAAGACCGTCTTCACTGCGCGGCGCTGCCATCAGAGGCGGTAGCGCGACACCACAGTGCGAATCGCATGAAAAGGTTGCGGGGACGGGGGGGGGATGAAATCAAGTTTGCATCACCGCTCGGACGGGACGGGGAACCTTGTAAACCGCTCAACCCGACAGTGCAAATATGGACTAATAAAATGCACGCGGGTCTAAATAGACAGGCGGATGATTGGATGGCAGAATGGGAGAGCGGGACAAGATACAGACGAATGCGCAGCCGATCGATAAGGGCGGCTCAGCAGATGGAGCTGTGTCTGGTCTCTTATCGCTCGCTGCTATTTTTCTTTTGCTGCCAGGAAAAGTTGCCAGAGAAAGCTTTTGTCTCTTCCTCCTGTCCAGGTTTGTGCGGAACAGAGAGATGGGACCAGACAGCAGAAGAGATGAGAGCGAGGTATAAACTTGAAAAAGGAGTCTTACCTCTTAGTCATTTTTTCTTTTTTTTCTTTTAAAGGCAGAGGAATAAAGTTGAAAAGCAGCCATAGTTGTTTTTTTCTTCTCTGTGTAGAGGCTCTCCACGTGGATCAAAGCCAAGTGTCCACAGAACAGCCTTGAAACGGTTTTATTTTACATTTCACTATTAGAGTTTTGCAGGTAGTTTGTGCCTCGAAGGAGCTCAAGCAGAAAGGTGTTTTTTTTTTTTGAAAAACACATTTTTGGCATGAGTTTTTGTAAGAGCACGATTCTCCTCTTTTGCGCGGCCATTGAACCGGTTCCTGGAATTTCCAAAACATTTTAATCGCTGTTATCGCTCTTTTTTTTAAAACATTTTTTTATATCCCACTTAAGGTGACGTTCCACAGCCACCCCCATTGAAATGTTTCTATCCACGTTACGTCACAGTGAGTGCTGCCTTTGTCAACAAGACCCATTCTGACCATCGATGCAGACAACATTTTTGTGATGTTAGAATGTACGTTAAATGGGCTCGTGGTTATAAAGGTGTCACAAATATCTTATTAACTACGTTTAAACTTGTTAGGGTTAAACCCCCCCCCCCCCCCCCCCCCACCTCAGGAGAAATAATTCTAAGTAAATTCTTGTACACAGTAAGCTTGGCATACATACAAAGAATTAGTGTCACAAGATATTGTTACTTGCTGTCTTGACTTGGCAATATTATGGTATCAACCGGAAAGTTCATTTACAGCAGGGGTGTCAAACTCATTTTGGTTCACGGTACCACATGGAGGAAAATCTATTCCCAAGCGGGCCCGGACCGGTAAAATCCTGGTGTGGTGATAATAACGTAAAAATAACGACTTCCAGTGGTTTTCTTTGTTTTACTTCGTCCGTGTTCTTTGAGCACTCTGCACTCTGCACCAGTGTTGCCAACTCCTCAGTAAGGAAAGCCGCTATTGGCGGTCCTGAAAGTCACTAGAAGTCGCCAAATGACGTCATCGTCTAATTTGCATAATTGACAATTTGCACTTGATTGCAATGTAACAACACCAGGAAGCAGAAACGATATTGCGACACCAAGTGGACACATTTAGAACGGCACTTTCTTTCACTGATAAATTGCAGTTTTTATATTTTGCAAAATCATCTCGCGGGCCGGAAGAAAACAGTTTGGGGGTCTGATCCGGCCCGCGGGCCATATGTTTGACACCCCTGATTTAAAGGCTTCATTATTTTAAAAATGTATTATTTTTATATTGATAAAAGCTTATATGCAGTCCATAAATACATCAATGAAAGTGTATACTCACGTGGGTCTTCTTAGAATGGGTCTCGCTCCGAGTTAGCTGCCATCTTGCACCGCCTCATTTCTAAGGCAGCCTTGTGCGGACAATCCAGCTCGCCTGACAGTGTGTTGTTCGCATGGAGGGTGAACGCTCGCGTCCTCAAATAAACCAAAGCAGAAGAAGATGGACGAGGTACTGTATCGATCCATCGAGGCCATCGTATTTCACTGGCAAGCTCGGTAGAAGGGAGGGTGCAAGAGCGCTGCAATCTAAAACGCAACCACTTGATGTTGCTGTTTCTTCTTTAAAATCTCCAAATATTACACACAAAAACCGTTACGCAATACTTTGTGCATAGTCCCCTTGGTGGGAGAACGGTATGACGGCACGAGTGCCTTGACTTTTAGTCTTTTCCACACTAATTCCTCTTAATCGTCGCTTTACGTCGTAAAAGGTTGGAGGAATTCGAACTGTTTGGGGCTGACGATGGGTCGACGAAAAACAACAATTTGCTCGGCTGGTGTTTGTTGTTGTGCTGCTCCGGATAATGAACTGCACTTTGGAAGCTGATCCGCGGTGTGATCGGCGAGAAGTCTTGCCGTGCCGACGGAGGGCTAGGTCGCCGTAAAAAAAAAACCTGAAAATTTCGGCTTTCAGAGACTTTGATAGGTACTTAGTGGTCACATTTGGCCCGCTGGTATTACTTTAGTAGCTCGAGTGCATATTCTATCCCCTGCACCCGCTAATGGTTTGAGAGCACTTCTTATTTGGCATTAACAACAGTTTAGGTGTGCGCGCGAATGCTTTTGTGCGTTTATACTCCCGTGTGCATCACTATGTCCATTTGCGCATTCAAGGGTGCGTGCGTGTGTGCGTGCGCGTGTGTTTGTGTCGAGCTTGAACGTAGCTCCGTCTGCTCCGCTCCGCTCACCGCCTCTCCCCCTATCAACAAGGACGCTTTTAGCCCCTCGGCCAGCGCTCGCAATGCTCTTTTGTGTCTGCGAGTGGCCGACCGTGGACAGAATGTCTAAATGCGAGTGCGTGCGCGCGCGCGCGTGCGACAGATTGAGTGATCGAGATGGGCCCTCGGAGGGGACAGATGGAGATAATAACAGAGGGAAGAGATGGAAAAAATGGGGAGACGGATGGAGGGAGGAGAGGGGCGGAGGAAAAGGTCTGGCGTGAACTCTTGTGTTAAACAAAGTGGCTTTAAAAGCAAAGTTTATCAAAGCGTATCCGCATGACACGCGGAGCGCAAGTTGCCTCGGAGTGAAAGGAGGGATAAGGGAGAGGGTCGAACCGAGGGAGGACGGAGGAGAAGATATAAGAAAAGGCAGGAAGAAAGGCTTGCGGAGGGATGGGTATAAAACTTAAATCTGTGCTGTCACAGGCTTCCCAAATTGCCTCCCCCGCCCCTCCGGGACCACAGATAGGATGACTTATTTCCTTCTTGTCCTCTATCTCTCAAATGCACAGGCAGGAAGACTTTGTCATCTGACGAAGAATGCCTTTCAAGATTAGCGAACGCTGACTTGTGATGAGATTGTTCTGCTCCAGCCTGAATATTTCATGAGTCCTGATTATCTGCCACAATAAGCGTGGTCCGCGCGTATGGGCCGCGACTACGAAAGGTTGTTTTTTTCCTCTTCTTTTTTTTTTTTTTTTTTGCAACAAAACACTTTGAAAAGCTCTGCCTACATTTAATTCAGCGCACAAGAACTGTTTTAATCAGAATGTTCTGCTCGGAAGGAGAGACGTGGCTGCTACCACCGCGATCCTATCAACGGGTAGCCAACCTTTGGCTTGAGTTTATTTCTAATTCAGCGTTATACGCGAGCATATAAGTGAGGAACAATGCTGGCAAGGCGCCGGTGTAGGCAATCAAAATTCATTGACCAAATAACCTGTCTTAATCAACACGCACTCCCAGGATAGCAAATGTTGTGTAAAGAAAAGGAACAGCCAGTGAACAAACAAACAAGCTAACTGTCTGGAGCAGTAGTTTGTAGACTGAACCAAAAAAAAATTTAAATACTAGATTTTATGTTGGATGCATTAACTTGCATTGGATCGGACAGGTTAGTCTTTCCGCTTTGAATGCGCATTAAGTCTCCCAGACTTTTAAATATTCAACGATGCAAATTGGCAAACACTTAATTGAAAATACAGTACACAAAATTAGCAGTGGGGGAGTGGTGTTCCTTGTGATACTAACAGACACATGGCCACATTGAGCCCTCTTTTAATTTTAATCAAATAATGTCCATGTTTAATTTATCTGGGCAAGTTAACACCCGAGATGCAGCATTTGTGTAATCAGCTCATTGATTGTCTTGCATCTGATTAAACAATTTGAATAGGTAAAAAAAAAAAAAAAAAAAAAGAAAAAGGCACGTTTGAAAATGCCACAGAAGCAGCTGAAACAAAAAGTACATTTAAAAATGATCCATCCTGGTTCCATGAGTGTCCCAGTAAGCATCCATATGAAACATAACAACGCTTTAGTGGTCGCGAAATTAACCACGGTAAGCTTTGATTCAGGAAAACTGTAATTAATTTTTTTTTTTTTTTTTTTAATCGGCTCGAGTCGATTCATCGTTTCAATTCTGGTAGACTCATTGATTTAAGAAAGCTGCACCAATCCAAGGACTTCTTAAAATACATAAATGCATTAATTTTGCTTCATTTTTGCGCAAGGTTGCAGTTGTTTTCTTCTGTGACTGATGTTCCAAACAAACCACGATGGTGAGCACGAGACCAGTCAAGCAGAGGTCATATCGTTATATTGCTGCCCTACCAACATAAAGTCGCAATGTTATGTTTTTTTTCCTGCGCTCTGGGCCGGCGTAAACAAACTGTAAAGTCTACACCCTGCCATGTTATTACCTTATAAACATGATAAGGCGTAGCTGCAAAGGCGGGGCTTCATTAGCACGCAGCCTTTTGTTTGTGTCCACCTGCTGGTCATCCAATATAAACTTCGGTAACCCCTGAGGGAAATATCCAGCTGCTATCCCAGCTGCAACTCTTCAATTTGTGTGTTGGCTGTTTGTTGCCAGCAGGTATGAAAGTTTTTTTCACGACCGTTTCCGATAAATCATTCACTGTTGGCAATGGGAGCAACAATAAAGTTTGACATTTGACACAATTTTGATACCGGAAACTCCACCCATCTTTATATGCTGTCAAGTGGTATAGCCGCGTACACTGGAAATATTTCTGAAATACTGAAAAACAAACCCAATGAGAGAAACAGAGGCGAGACCTCTTTGTGCTCGGACATCAACGAGGCTGCCGGGTGTGATAACGATTCATCTGCACCGGGTAGCAAGACGGAGCTGTCAGAGGGAGCGCTTTTTCCCAGGCTATTTGGCTGCCGTTACTCACAAAAACGCAGGAGGTAAATTGACAGTCTACTGCATTCCATGTGATTTGTCCAATCGTGACAGATATCGCGCAAACCAGTCAGATTTGGTATTGCCACTTCCTGTCAGTTTAACCCACAGAATTCATTTGCGTAAGTGAGGTGCAACAATAAAGTTTGACATTTTACACAGGAGTTTTTGCAAATTTGGGCAATCCATTCAAAGTCATTACATGACATGAGCCAACTGCTCCTTTTGTTTATAAGCTAAGTCATTGACCAGATAAATCAGGACAGTGGGACAAGCAGTTCTGACCTTTCCTCTCTCTCTCTCTCGATATTGTTTTACATTGTTTGTTTGTCTTTACATTTTGTCTCGAGTCATTCAACAAAATTGAGTGTTCGGCGTGCGTGTTTTTTGCAAACACTGTTTGTTGTCACAGCAGGAACACGGTGTGGTTGACAACCACAGTAAATGGTAGATGCACCCGCAAACGTGATGCCCCCTTCAACCTGGCGCTCAACTGTAAAACAGATGCAATCTCGAGATTACACCCAACCAACAAGCTTGCCCCGCCTTGCTTATTTCAGTCTCGCCCGTGATGTAGATGGAACCGGACCCGGTGCCTTGTCGTGATTCAGCAGCTTGGAGTGAAAAACCTCATCGCACAACAGATGGCAACCAGAGATTAGCTCGGTCCGCCTCGTACATGTTGTCGCAGAATTTCCTCGACAGGGTTCCTTCAGCTCCAGCTCGAGCTGCGTGCGTCTGGAGCGGACGGCGTTCTGGAGATTAGCTTCAGGTGATTGCCACTCGGTCCCAGACAGGTGCAGATGTGAAGCGAGCCTGCCTAATTCAATCTGATTGTGCGCTGATGGTGCCGACTTGCTAACAGCGGGTTTTGTTGTCTTCCCAGGCAATTTTGTACATCTGGAATTTGTCAGCCTGGAGAAGGAAAAGATCTGCTTAATTGAAGGGATTTGTTTTTTTCGTGTGAATTTGCGCCTATGTTTATATCCATGTATTAGGCCATTGCGGTTTGGCTTTGTGTCCAGTGTATCAGTCACTGAATGGACCTCACCAAAGTGCATCAGTCTGGTCTAACTCAATTGTGTTTGAAGAAATCAATGACTCTGTCTTGTTTATGTCTACAGCGCTTCAGTTTATTTCTTTCTTTCGTTTCTTTTTAACTTCACTGCCCCTGCTGTCAGACGCCCTCGATTCCTCATCGTCTACCTTTCTGCACCTCTAGTCCCCCTCGCCTCCCCCCCCAGCCCGCCTCACCCATATCTTCAGGAACAGTTGAGTGACAGCCAGCTGTACACACTGGGCACGTCCGCTTTTGCTGGATACAGAATGAAGGGTCAGTGTCCTCTACCTCTAAAATAATATATAGCCGGGGCTTCTGGTTGATTTGCATTTATATGCAGTCAGGCAAATAATATTCGGGTTCAAGCACACTGCTTCCACCGTCTATTTCTTCTTCTTTCGTTATCGATTCAGTTTGACCGCTGCCTCTCCAGGGCGAATTTGGGCGGCGTGTGTTGCTTTCAGCGTTGACAGAAACTCGACTGCTGGTGTAAATTTAATAGAGAAGCACAGTGGCCCCTGACAAATTAGTGAATCATCGAAAGAGACAATTGGCGAGCGCTGCCGGCAGAGTTGGCTCCCCGGGTGCCGCAAGAAGTTCCCTCTTTGGATTTCAACAGGCAGCACCGCAGCAAAAATATCTCACCTTTCAAGGGATCATGAGAACAGACAGAAAGCCAAAGAAGCTGCTGGTTCAAACCTCAAAGAAAAACTCCTGATCCCACTGAGATCTCTTACAAGTAAGCACCAAGAATGCCGCCACATCACATTGTTTCTCAGCTGCATACCGTCTGGTGCTGAGCCGCCAGTGGAAAGTGGCTTTATTACTGCTTTAGCTACGAAAACAGATGTCCAAAGCAGCCCAAAACGGCGCTTGTAAGAGCTTTAAATCAAAGCAGTGGGGGAGGTGAAGCTCACCAGCGTCCATTTAGGTCAGAAGGAGCTGCAAGATTCTGACCACGGCGATGATTATGGGTTTTATATATATGTCTTTGTACTTCAAAGCAAAAATAAGGACGCTTTTATATCTCTGGGTTGCTTAATTTCCCAGACTTTTGGAAAAACAACAACAAAACAATATTTTTATGTTTCGTTTTGTTTTTTTCACAGCGCACCGTCTGCTCTGCTCCAAAGCTGTTGATTAGTTGATGAAACAAACTCAAGCACCTATTTTGTCACTCTCGGGGATGTCCCGATCACAATCCCGTCCACCCACCGAGTCCGATTAGGAGCGTCTGCCTATACCAAGTCCCAATCTGATCATTTGCCAATGCATGAAGAAAAACAACAACACAACAATACATCAAAGTTGTCCCTTTTTTATTTTAATGACACCATCCGACACAATGCTTTTTAACAAAGCTCTTTCATCACGCGTTTTATTATTTCGCATCAATTCAAACCCAGTGAGCAAAATAAAATCTCTTTGCGGTCTCTGGTTTCGCAATAAAGTGGAGTTTATTTTTTGCTGTGTTTTGAAAACAAAAAGGCGCCAGCTTCGCATCTGCAAGCCCGATATCGTCCAAATTCAAGTCGTGTGCTACGCCAGGAGTAGCCGTGTCACTTTTCGGTATTCACACCGTTCTCTCCTTCAGTTTCTATCAAAATAACTTCCTGATCAGTATCGACTGGTTGGTATCAGATGATCCTCTCGTCGGCTGATTGCTGTCGTAATTTACAGAAAGAAGCAGATTTGCGATTAGCCTCTAAAGAATCCTGATTGGAGCGTCCCTAACATGACTGATAGCGATCATCAGGATAGTAATGATGAAAGGAAGCTGCTTCTAAATAGACTTTGATGTCATATCTGCTGGTCTGGCTGTGGCTTCATAAAAACACCCACTTCCTGCCTTCATCGTCATGTGACTCTCCCCAGAGAAGTGAACAGCATGATACCAGACACAATTCAGAGGCTGTGTTTTTCCATTTTTATTTTTAGAGCTGATTCTTAAAACAGTCTTGACACTTTTGTGGGGTTATTTAGACCAATAATAGTTTTTCTTCAATAGTTTTGTTTTTTTCTTCAGCAATACGATAGATGATTATTAAAAGTAGGCAAAAATAATCAGTGTACGGCTTGTTGTTTGCTGGTTTCAAGAGTGGACAAGCGATATGCATTATTACATTGACCTGTTTTCAAATCCCATCAAAACAAGGACTGGCAGGAAATGCAACCTCGACCGCCTGGAAGACCGGAAGCTCGCTGCTTCTCACTAATAGCGTAGCTTGTAATGTTATCTCTGTGTCTTGGGAGGATGCCCGCCCTTTTTCTTTTCTTTTTTTTTTTTTCTTCACCCCGTTGTCTCCTGGCGAGGGTCCAATCAGCGCAACCACATCTTCATTTCCTGCCGTTTGAACATCTGGCCCGTTTCCTGTGAGTGACCAGCTCTGCCACATAATGATCGGCCTGAGCGAGGGGTTTCTCCTCCCGTTATTTGCAGTATGGTTGATTTAGCACATTAAAGCGGCAATAATCAGCCGGCCAATCTCCCTGATTGTGATCGTTTTCGCCATGGAAGGTTCAGGGAGTAAAAATAGACAATGGGGGCGGGGGGGGGGGGGCGGCGGTAGGAGAGATACAAGGGGATACAGCTCTGTTTTCCTCCAATTTCTATAAAATTGTCATGGATAATTTTAATTAATTTCTGTGTATGGCAGAGTGCTTATATGCTGCTGATAAAAGTAGCTGTATTCACACAATGCGCGCTGCAGACTGTTGATACGAGCACATGCTGCTGCTGCAGCAGCTGCAGTGAACAAAACTCATTGACGTTTAAATAAAAGCAAACCTGAAAAATAAACCTTGATGGGGAACATGTGTTGCCCGGTAGGCCTGATAGCGTCAGCGTTTCATAATGTCGGCAAGCACAGTCTTTCCCAACTTAATCATTCTCTTTTACTCTGGCACCCTGAGTAGTCTAAAAATAACAAGACTTAACCCTTATCTTGTATCATGTAGCCCTTGCCAAGCTTAGCACGGCTTGGCTTATTACAATATGCTTTGGATTTATTTCCTACAATCTGGTAGAAAGCATGCTGATAGTGTTTGTGTATGGAGGAGGCAAAACATGGGATGTAAGTGGACTGTCTATTGCCAGTACCATGTGTACCATGTGGTACCATACGATTTGTACAATTGTGACAGATACCACGCTAGCCTGTCAGATTTGATCTGACAAGTTCCTGTCAGAGTGTCCCACACTTATGTAAATGAGGTGGTGGTAGCTTAGTGTGTTGAGGTCCGGTAATAATTTAGCTGTGTTTATTTTAACAAAGCTATAACCAGTTTGGTGTAAAGCAAAATGAAATTGTCCACCGAGAGAAACCCGCTCTTGGTACTGTTGGATTCACCCTCCCGTTGGTTCCTCTTGGTTGAGGCCTTTTAAGGCTATGAATCAGCAATTGCTTGTTGAAAACTAATGGGAAGCTGATTGGCTTTTGAAACCAAGAAATTTGAATAGTGATTGAAAGTGCGTTCTGACTGATGCTGGCGAGACGGACGGGCGAGATTTCAGAATTGAAACAAGAGTCCTCCCATCTATTCCTCCTGACCGCCTCATCTAGGATGTGGAGACGTCTCATTCTCGCTGTCAGGTGTGGCATCGAATTTAAATAACTCTTATAAATAATAATCATCCGGCCCGACGTGGGGACATCTTGTGTCTTCAGAGAGCCGCCAAGGCCGGCTTTGATAGACCTTGAAATTAAAAAGGGATATGTTTGTGGCTCCGCCGCCGCTGCAGGAGTGGTGGGAAACTTATTTACTTTCACCCGAGTGCGTTCGTGGGTGTGTGAAGGAGATTACAAGACAGACGTGTCGCATCCAGCAAAGTAGATTTGTTTTATGGAATCCATGATATCTGCCGGGTCACTTGAAGCATCCTTCACGCGAACACTAGCGGAGTGGACTGTTAAAAGATTCAGAGCGTGGAGTGCCTGGCAGATCATTACAGACCTAGTGTGGGAATTTGGAGAGAGAGAGATGAGTGTGTGTGTGTGTGTGTATGTGTGGGCGTGAGTGCGCATGAGTTTTGCCCGTTGCAGTGTGGAAGATCATTACAGGGTCACGGCAGGGGTGTGAGACAGAGGCAGAGGTCTGGAGGAGAGTTCAATCATAGGTTACCCAATGGAGATTGTCCCTGTAAAGCGTGGTGTGTGTGCGTGTGCCTATGTGTGTTTGTGTGTGTGTGTGTGTGTGTGTGTGTGTCAGCACCAGAGAGGAAAAGAAACTATTCGATCCTCTCTTTCCCTTCGGGAGACACCCCTGTAGTGCCTGTTTGTGTTTGTAAGACTGAGCAAGCAAGAGGTGGTACATCGGAGAGGAAGTGACTGAAATTGACAGGGATCCTGTGTGTTTTGTGTGTGCGTGTATGTGCCCGTTGCTCCACACTTCATCAACACTCTCATCTGTACGTTCTCATGGCATCCCTTACATGAGAGCTTTGCTCCTCCGCAGTCTCTCTGGTCTTTGTCCGGGCTTATCAAGCTCACGGCTTCATATCGTTCTCCTTTCACCCCCCCCCCCTCCAATTCCAGCGCTTCCCATAAATGCCCGATGACGACGTTCACTCACCTCCCCTCGCATCGCCTGAGGTGACATTGTGGACTCCCTATCTCTTGAAGGCCTCCCTCGCAGCCCAGATAGATGCAATAAGACTCTGAAAATCCCTTCAATGTACGCGTCTCAGAGAGAGTCATCTTGCCTTCGGTTTGGAACAACTTTCGCAGGTACATGGTCTTTGTAGGGATCACTGGACAAATTAGTACACGGACCACAATGTGGCTGTTGTAATCTGTGCGCCGCAAACTCTCGCAGCCTCTTGAGATCCGCGAACTTGCCGAAGTTTAATATTGCGTTTGGGTTTAGTTGGGGTGAAACCAGGAAATGAAAAGTCACACATTGGCTGTTGTGTTCTAAAGGGGAAAAAGGTACGGGGGGGGCCGGAGGGGCGGTAGTTTCCCAGCCTGACCAAAGTGTTTATCTCGGATGCTTGAAGGACGCAGCAGATTGGAGGCGACTCTGGAAGATCGAACCTGGTGCATGCAAGACATTGGCTACTGTGGAGCTTTGTCTTCCATTTTTTCTATTTAACTGATCCATTGTAATCTTTAAAGACAAGTGTTAAAACTATACTAACAGGACCCTGAAAGTCATGGATTGGCTTCTTCCACTCATCATTTATAATCGTTGACATTTTATCGATACAACATCGATCCTCAAACCTGCTGCATATGTAAGTCAGCAATGAAACCAAGGGCTGTTCCCGTTTTATGATGTCGCATAGTTGGCTCTTTTTACATTTTATGCTCATTTGCGCCGCTATGAGGTCTCTTTCCTACAGGCTTCAGACCTCAAGGGGGCTTTGCATGTATCTACACGTTTCCAATCAACATTATGCTGACAGAATTGGCAAGGCGGCATATCTCCTGACGCACCAGGGCCATTGAGAAACTGCGCTGCTCCACACCTTCCTTGGTGTCAGGAGCACGTCTCATTTTTGCCAACTCGGCTGGAGTCTTGCTTGGACGACTGCTCTGACATGCTTGAATTATTAAAGAAAGTCGGGAAGGGTTTGAAGTGAAACATTGGTGGGTAGTCCCGTGCATTAGCGAACCCCTGGGAATGTTCTCCCCACGCTTCCTCATTTTCCTGAATAACAGAATTTCAGTTCAGCGCAGGTCTTGGTTGAGTCGGTCCTATGCTTACACCACAGTTTCGTCCACTAGTCTGTGTTGGCGGAAGTCATCATGGCCTTTTTAGATTTAAGAGGTAATTTATCTGGCAAAAGGTGAAGACGCGCTGCCATCAGGGAATAGGTTTCTCAAAAGGTGTGAGGTCCAGGGAAGGTATGTCATGTCCTATTTTGTAATTGTTCTCGAGACCTTTCACACTTCTCGAATGTGCTGAAACTCACACGAGTGAACATCGTCTTAATGCAGAGTTCTCTTCGAGGTACCATCCAGCCGCTTCTTCCTGTAGTCCCGGCATGCATCACTCAGGCATTGTATTCCACTCTTGAAGCCGATGGCAGTGGAGAAATTGGTATCTCTTACTCTTAAATGATGGATCTCCCTGTTTGTCTGTGGAATATCACCCCGGAGTGATTAATGTCGAAGGAAGTCGCCTCACTTTGATTCTGAGAGGATGACAGCAATGCCTGACATTTTCTATTGATGTCAGATATTACTAAAAGTGCAATCAAACTCCATCGTCGTTTTCCTTAAGAGACTTTTATTTCGAGGTTGAGGATTTAAAAAAGGCCAATAAAAAGTGCCTCAGGAAACTCGTCATGCGTTTGTCATGACTGTTACTGACGGTGACGCGTGGTGCAAGTGCGTGGTAAACAACTTGCGAGGTCGAAGTGGATTAATTAGTGGAAAATTGACTCGACAATTGTGACTAGGACCAGCAGGCTATTGATCAGCTGCTGTCATCAGTATCTGTGATTTGTGCTGGCAGCGGCAACATGGAGTGGGATGAGTGGCGGGGAAGAAGATAAAGTGCAGGAAGATCAAAATGTCAGGAGAGGATGTTGAAATTTTCCAACAAATAAAAAAAATAAAAAACAAAAAGAACATGTATGTCAGCCATAGTTTTAGTTTGAGTTTTGGACTGTTTGACAGTGACAATTACCCCAACATCAATGCCCCTTGTGTTCAGATGTTAGATGGACTCAGTCTGCATGGAGAGAGTGACTGCGTCAAGACTGTGCTCCCCCCACAGCCTCTTGTCAAGTGTTTTGTACCACAGGCAGGTCCCAGAGTGTCGGAGCTAAGGAGCAGGACTATCACCGTCAAACATCCCTGGACAAATGGGACTTTTTGACACTGATGAATGACTGGATCATTTATCTTGGAATTCCGTCTGTATGGGGCTGGCGCAGATGCTGTGCAGATCACATCGCTGATGACACATTCCTCTCTGAATAATTTTTGAATTTCTGCCAGAATGGTCGCGGTGTGACACTCAACTCGGTTCGCCACAATACCTCATCGACTGCCGAACAAGGAGCCTTCCTGGTCTTCAGATGGTTGGATAATATCCGCCCCTGGCTGGCAGCTACAGCAGATTCACCCTCTGATTCCTTCAACGCTGCCATCAAAATATTGGACAAACATTCTTGAGCTTGTGTTAATATGACTGGGAAAATCTTTAACAGCTTTTCGCTGAACGTCTATTTAATTTGTGAATCTTTTTTTTTTCCCTCCCTAGCTTTCTCTGAGCCATAACTGAATAACGAGAAAGCGCTGCAGTCAAGCGTTGCAGACAACTTTTTTTTGTCAAGGTTACCAGAGATGCGTTTGCCTCAGTTCGACAAACTAAAACTAAAAGTGGTTGCAACTTATAATCACCTGAAAACATAGCACTTTTGAAAGGAACTTTGGCAGATTGATGAAAACACAGAGCAAAATATTTTCTGATATAATAATCCAAGCCCTGCGATGAACTGGCCACTTGTCCGGGGTGTCACCCTGCCTTCGCCCTAAGACAGCTGGGAGGGGCTCCAGCAGACCCCCGTGACCCTGAATAGGAATAAGCGGGTATAGAAGATGAATGAATGAATGAATGAATGAATGAATGAATGAATGATAATCCAAATGAGGCAGCCGGCCCGGGAGCAGTACGTCTGCTCTTTTCATGATATAAAGAGGTTTTACTGACATTAGCTCAATTTAAAGCTGAAACATTGGCAAGAGGCAGTTTATGAGCAACATGTTGGCTTGTTAAATATTTGCAGGTGCTGAGATATTCTTAATTTCATTTAATTCTTATTCTTGATTTACTCCTCTGTCTGGTTCCAGAACCAAAGACCCTGAAACTCTCATTATGCACACCGATAGCCTTCTAAACGCACTACTGTTCCCGTCTACCGATCATCTTCACACCACACAATGCAGATTTTTACGATACATTAGTCTGACACCAAAGGAATTGTTCAGTCAAAACTCAGATTTGAAATGGGCCACTATCTTGATGGTTTTTCACATAGCTGTTGTGGAATTATACAGAACCTTTCGTCCGTTCCTTGCCGTCCGTAATTGTGCACGTCTAGTGAGAGCTTCCGAAATCGGATACAACGGGGCAATGCCAATAAAAACGGTCGGGGAAGAATGGAGGAAGTGGTCCAGCTGGACAACCGGAGAGCCTCAAGAACCTCAATTTTTGCAGAGCGCCAACACAAACTGGTAAAAAACCACCTCCTCTACAGTTTCCACGTTTTTCTTATGCAGGTAGCTTGACACTCTGGACTGCCCTCTAGTGGGCTTACTTTTTAGGACACCAATGCGGATGAGGTGTGATGGATAGTGTCAGAGATCATTTTTGGGACACACAGGCGAATGTGTGATTTGATAATACTGGATGGTCATCTTGAGTTGATTGTTTTATATATATATATATATATATATTTTTTTTTTTTAACTAATGTCGAAAGAAATTCTTGAGTAAGATGTTTTACCAAAGACACAGAAAAGTTATTTTGGTTTTGCCCAAGATTGAAATCATGCTATTCACCCATCTTAGTTGTTTGTCCAGAGATGCAAGAAGGGATATCACCCATTTATTCATTGGAGGAATTTCCTGGGAAATGGAGATGAGAAGGCAAAACACAAAAGGACTTGAGGGGGAGGTGAAGAGACCACGAGTGGCTCGCGACACAGCTGGAGTGGCTGAGACATTTGACGGGGAATCTACTCGCACTGCTGCCTTCCCTTGCTCTTCTTCCCCCCTTAGCGTGAGTGCCGGTATTTTTAGGATCATTTTCACTGTACTACTCAGCTCGGGCACAGGAGAGAGGAAGAATGAAAGTGAGACAGATGGAGGGGGAAGCACACGGACGAGACTGAGCGACTGTCGAGAGACTGAGAGGTGGCAGGATGCTTAAGTCGAATGGGGGAGAAAGTTGAAAAGCACAGCTGCTTTTATATTCCGCTTCTTTTTTTTTTTTCTTATTTAAAGAATTTAAATGGCTGTTTTTTTTTTTTCCCTCAAGAGCAGCCGGGAGTAAAATTGCATATCCTGCGTGCTTGTTTGTGCCAAGAATGAGAACAAATAACATTCTTCTGGTTCCTAAGCTGTGTGCAAAACACGCCCAGTGCGATTTCACTTTAATTTGAGGCTCATATAGAAAGGATTCAAAGACTTGCTATGGTGTAAGTTGTTTCACCACAGCAACCATGGAGACCCTGAGCTGGTACAGTATTACTACAGTGTTTTTTTATTTCATTATTATATTATGTTTCCCGATGCGCCGATACCACTTTTTTACAGAAAAAGTTTCTGCACTCACCGAATTAGATTTTTCCATCGGTGTTCTGTTGTTTGAACCACATTCCGAAGAATGTTTTTCTAGAACATGGATGGCATGTGTCTTAAATTTCACTGCAGCACAAACACAACTTTAACAAAATTGTCATATACACACATATACAACTGGTATTGGCATGTATTTTACTAGTAGTAGAGTACTCAACTCCTTTATCGGTACCAATACTAGCATCAGGTTTTGGTGCACGCCCAAATTCCGCTGTTTGGTTATGTTCTGGGATGCAATAAGAGGCAGTTATTCGCTTGTGACTCGTATCATATTGTTTTTAGCGTTGACTTAAGCATTGTTGCCATAAGAAGTAAATATTTGGTTGAAATGTGTGGAAATAATGCCTGTGGCATTGGAGGGGTTTCATCTATCAAGCGACGGATGTATGTGTTTGAAAAGTTAGGCGTGAAGATTGGATTTGAGTGGGTGTGTATGGCAATCGCTGATATCTAAAATATGAAGCAAGCAATTTGGAAACTGTCTACGTCGTTCAATTAAGCCCCAGTCGACACACAATTTTGTAAAAAAAAAAAAAAAAGAGAAAAAAGTCACCGTGAGTTTGCAAGCAGATTGTGAAAGACAGAGACAGACGCTTGTACCAAAGCGACAGCTCACGGTCGGATGTTAAAATAGTGTTGCTTGACTACAACGCTGATTACGGCTGTCTTGTTCTCTGCCGCTCGGCGTCAGTCCGCAACACTCTGGGTGCCTGGAGAGCACCAAGAGCCAGGAGAGAGCGGCAGCCTGACTGCTGGCATTTCGGGGGAACAGCAGGCAGGAAGCCGGGATTGATTTGCAGGCGCGTCTCGCAGAGTTAAATGGCATCGAATCAGTGTAATGTCCCGCCTCTGAGAACAGCCCAGTCACCCGCTTCTCCCTCAAACAGGACTCAGCATTAAGGGAGGGAATAAATGAATGACCTGGGCGACCCGCACGACACCGGTGACAGATTCGGATACAGGAAGTCACACTGGTGCCTTCGCTCGCTTCATGCGTTGACTGTCGCGAAAGCGTTTAAAAAAAATATGCATAAAAATACATCTGGGCTGGTGTGATTTCTTTGAGATTGGTTTGTCGAGGTAAGCAAATACATTTCCTTCCAGCTATTTTTCATGTTGAATATACACAGCACTGCTGAGCATCAGGTGCAGAATTAACAGCCGCAAAACCAAGCTGAAATTATAGTTACAGCGACGGATCGTGCATGGGGTCCATAACTCTCGCGCCTGTCTTGGGAATTGTTTAAAATCATAAACAAGTGCTTCCAATAACCCAGCGCCATAAACGTCACTGGCAGACTGAGCTTTTATAAATCAAAAATAGATTAAAATGTTTTGCTCTCACACAGTTCTCAGATTATTCACTTTGGAGACTCAAACAAAACCTTGCACCCAAGTGCATCAGCGATCACAATAAGAATAATAAATATGTAAAAAAAAAAAAAAAAGTATAATAATAAGTATTCAAAAAATGTGCTTTAATATGTGCCGTGTACTGAAAACAGTAAGATAATTAAGTTTTGGAACCACGGGATTTCTTTGTGAGCACCTTATTGCTGTTGTGTACCGGCATTAGCGTTCAAGCTACCGTTAGCATCTGCTAGCTGGCTAACGTGCTAACTCTACCGTCTGAGTTAATGAATTAAAATGCAGTCGAAGAAGAGGCTGATAAGTGAACAACACACAATATGATGTTGCTGACGTCTATTGCATTTATGTATGGAAGTACTGTATGCCATGAGTGTTGTTGCACCTTGACTTATATAAGACAGCATACTTTCTCAGTAGCTTTCAGCACCTAACTTTTAACTTCATGCTCCCCCTGCAGCAGTAACACACCGGTCCAACGGCTCAGCCCCTGCCGCTCGAATGTTTTTTTATTTATTTATTTATTTATTTTTTAAATTCATTTTAGTTGGCTGAGGTAAACGTTCATCACTTTTAACAGCTGCGCGCTAGCTCCGTGGCTCCGAATGGAGCTCGACTCCCCTGCAAGCTCGCTAATTAATTTTTCATGCACTCTCAACTCCTAATTGCCGCTTCTTTCAAATGAACGGTGCTGCTTAATCATAAAGGCAAATTCAAATTGCAGGTCCGTGGCAGCGTTCAAACTCCCGTTGCCTGTACGTGAGGTAAAGAGCCCCACCACCACTACCACCACCATCCAGAGCAATTTCCACCTCAAAACATATGCTGCACTTCTCTCTAAACTCCCTCTTCATATTAGCATCAAATCAGATTTTTTTTTTTTTCTCGAGAATCTTGGCCAAATTCAAGGTAAGATTTCAAAAAAAGCAGTTTTAACGTATAATATAGCTGACAGATGACGGGCAGTACTATACTGGGACTGACAGTACAACAATAATAACTACTAAAAGATGATTACTTTACTTTTCTGTGGGTTTGTCGCCGGAAACCCTGTGCGTTCCGATCCAGCGGCTGCTAATCAAGTGTTAGCGAGAATTTGTAAAAGGCAGGGAGGGGTGTGCAACAGCTGCAATTTATCAATTTAAGTGCTCTAATGCGTCGCACATATTTCACAAACCTGAGAGAGGGTCATTAATCAGGCATATGTTATTGTTTTTTTTTTTTTGTACTACAACATGTGGGTGCCACCTGCCATAATTTGCGGCAAAAATCGGCGTAATTACGTTGCAATAAATCTGGCTGCGGCAGCAACGTTCAGGCCTTCCGGGCCCCCGTGTCGGTACCCACCCACCAGACTCGCGAGCCTCCTCCGCTGCCACATTAAACGCACCCCCCTCTTCTTTTGTGGCCGTCGGATTTTACACAACTCAAGCATTGTGCGCGAGGATGCCTCGGAATAATAGCAGGCAGGCACAGTATGAACTGACAAGTCGGATTAGGCAAACGGGAGATCCCCCCCCCCTGTCTCGCGCCCCGGTAATCAAACACGTCGGCTCTTCCGCTGCCTTCGGCTCGCGCAGAGTAGATTGCTTGTCGGAAAACTTCTTGTTATGTGGAGGGTTTTTTTTTTTTGTTGACACAAACTGAATGTGGATGTGAGCAAAATAAAACATATTGGGGAAACATAGCATGACAACTGTTGGGAGGATGCATGGAGATGTGGATTTATTTTTTTAGTCGGATTTAGCTGTTTTGGTTATAATGAGTTGATTTGGAAGTATCCTGGCTCTCGCGTTCAAATATTATCAAAGTTTAGAAACTTTCACTGTGAAGTTGCAGCCACCCTCCACTCTAATATGCTGCGTATTAAACCAGACAAACCAACCGTGTGTGCCTGCGCTTCAGCATTAATATGCGCCAGCAGGATAACGATTGCCAAGCAGTCCGGAACACAAAGTACAGCCAAGGCCGATGGGTGTGTAATTAATTTTAATTACAAAGCAAAGATGACCAAACGCACTGTATGAGCTACGGTGCACCGGGGCTGCCACAATATGTTGGTTTCGTCCTCTGATAATCAGTGTTGCTTCCCAAAGACATTTTTATCTTCCCCCTCGCTCCCGCACCGAAACTTTTGACAAATAACCTTGAGTTTCTGGAGCATGAAAGAGGAGATTGATTGAATTTTCACAGCGTTGACAGAAGCAACAGTATCGTGTCTGCCAAATGTGACGTTATCTGCAACAGTTGTCACGCTGCTGTTTTAAACATTTGCGTTCTCAAAACTAGCCTAGATCCTTTGCGGTGGCAGCCCAATGTTCACAGCCCATTAATATGAATTTAAGGACCCGTGAAGGAATTGTAGAGAAGAGGTGACACTGTGTGGGATGCTTCACAACCTTGAAGACCTGTATTAATGTCTGAATTGAGAGGGTTGAAAAGTAAAAATAGACAGTCGAATCTTAACCTTCAAGTCAACTCATGATCTCATCTACCTCAGTCGTCTTGTTTGTATCAACCAGGAGCCTGAGCAGGAAATGTCAAGAGTTTACAACTTATGTTAACCTATTCAAATCGTTTAATGGAGAAAACAATGCATAACAGGAATTGTCATGAGCTGCTGTTTTTCTTGCAGTGATGCGTTAGACATACACACTATTTGGCAATGTTAAACATTTCTGATTGCAAAACAACCCTGCAAGTGTCTGCAAGTATCACAAAGAACACCAATACCACAAAATAATAATTAGGGACTGAGCCCTAATGTGATTGTGATCAAGTCAGTGCTCCACCTGTCGTCAGCAGGCGTCGGCGTCAGTCATGGGGCATCGGCAGGTTTCGGGCAGAATCGGCAGGCGTCGGGGGCTCGTGGCCAGGTGGCGGATGTCACAGCAGGCGGTGGCCGGGTGGGCTCAGTCCCGCAAACGCTGCTTGCAGCTTTAATTGTCCTTATTTTTACGCATTGATTTCGCCGGTTCAAATGATTGTTAAATCGAAGAATCGAAAACGTTGCTATTGTTAATAGATGTCTTGAATCCAAAAGTAATCAATAGCCGCGGCTCTGCTCTGTAATCATTAGAGAAGAGACGTAGAATAGAATAAACCTTATTAGTCTCGGGTGAGGAAACTGCGCGCGTCAACTGTTTCGTGCGGATGGATCGGGGGGGGGGGAGTTTTCTTTCTTTGCTTTTTCCTCAGCGCCGCCTTTGCAAAAAGTCCCTTATGATCCCCCCCCAAGCCAATTAGAGGCTCGACAAGTAAAAATAAAGAAGCAAATTGGTCTTTTCGGCTAATCTCCCTGAGGAATGAGGGGAGGAGTTTGGAGGCAGGTGTTGGGAGGAGACAAGGGGATGATGGGAAGGAGTCGGCGTCTTGAGGGTGATGAATAGCAGACGTGCGCTCGTGCCAGCCGGCCTGCGCATATTTGCATTCATACGCTCCTAAGTTGTGCATCTGTGTGCTCTGTACCTGCCATATGGGGATTGATGTATCACTGGCAGCTGCACTTTCATATCGTTTGTCTCTCTTTTTTTTTCCCTCCATATGTTTTTTGTTCCCCGTCACCAAAAACAACCGCACTGACAAACGCAGACGCTTCACGTCGGAAGGAGCAGGAAAGATTCAAGCAACGTACTCCAAACACGGCCGGGGAATCGTCAGAACTATAAATACACGCCCTTTCATCCGCAACAGCCCGTGCTCAAAAATAATATGCATTGTGTCTATTTATTCCCCTCGTCCCCGAGGGCCACTTCAGGGCCGATAAGCGTTTGGAGGGAGTGCGGATGCTAAGCGGCATTTAGGAGAGTTTGTGTTGTTTAAATTGGCGTCTATCTTTAGGTTGGACTCGTTATTCCCGCGGCTCGGTCGCGCAGAACCCAGACACACTTTTGTATGAAGTATTAGAATTGGTGCACATGCATTATTCATGGTTGCCTGCTGGGATTGTCAACTCAATCTCCGGGGAAAACGGCTTAGCAGGAATTCTTGATTCCTACCTGTGTTGTACATGACGTGCATTAGACATTTTTACATGTGGATTCGAGAACTGCGACGCATTTAGTCTTGTTTGCAGTTTTTCTTGTTCCCACTTATACTTGCTTCTGATTGGGTGAGGCTATGGAGTTACCGTCTGGGATAGGGTTATACAAGGATACACAGGCAAACTAGTAGTGGCCAATCAGAAGCACGCCCCTGCTTGCTTCTGATTGGCCACTGCTCTTCACCTCTACCCCAACCTCAATATTACCCCAACCTGGAGCCTAATCAGCAGCAAGTAGGGTCGGGTTTTTGCTGACCTCTGCTGCTGAAAACAAAATAGCTCATCCCATTTGGACGTACTTGTTGATCATAAACAACACATACAATACATTGGCCCATCCGTATACAATATGGACAGAAGAGACACTTTGCAAGGCTTGAAAAACATCTTTTACATCCTCCAAACGAGGAATCTGTTGGAGGTCTGCTCACAAGCTTACACAGATGGGATCCGTGTCAGACTTGAAATCTCGGCAGTCCAACTCCCTTTCACAGCCATCGTTTCGAGGCTGCCAAGAAACAACTCTGCATGAAATAAACAAACAAATAATAAACTGAATGCGGAAAAAAAAACCTATCCTAGAAATTTCATAGGTTGACAAATTTTAAGCTGAGTTTGTCATTGCAAAAAAAAAAAACAAACCCAGGCAGTTCCAGAAATCCTCAATATTTCAAGCCGAGTTAGCCTATGGAACCGCTTATCTGCTGCCACAGAGCAGTCAGCAGACAACAAGGTTTCGGCACAAGCAATTATCCCATCCACAGCTCTGACAGCCCCAGTTTTCTTTCTTTCTTTCTCTTTTTTTTATCTCTTTCAATGCAACACAGTCCTCACAAGTAAATAGTTGTGTTTCCTCTCGCTGCAATATACACCGCCGAACCCGGCGTGCTGTTTATCCCGTGGCTCTTAGAGGCTGTGTGATTGAAACCTGGAATTCCTGGAAAAATATTTAGCTGTTGCTCAAAGATCACAGGAGGCTTAACACACTGACACCAGAGTTAACATTTGATGCAATACCAAAATTATTCATTCACCCACCCATTCACCCATTCATTCACTCATTCATTCCTTTAATTCATGACCATAGCCACATGGTATGGACATGTTTTTAACAAAGGACTGTTTTCAAGTAACTTTTTAGCTTGTTCGAATGACTTTATTGTCATGCCAATAATCATGCCAATAACGGCCCTGTTTTTTGAATACTTTATTCAATTTATTATAGCCTTAGCCAAAATGTACTTTCCTGCCCGTCAGCAAGCAAGCCTGGCCAAAGCAAAGACTAAAAACAGAATGTCTGGCTCGTCATAATGTAACAGCTACACTACGTGTTGTGACCTCACAGATGCCCTTCATAGACAAAATATGTATTATTATTATTATTATTATTATTATTATTATTATTGAAAGAGCGGGGGGGGGGGCATTCAACTGTAGCTGCCAGCAACAAGTCTGAAGCAAGGTCATTGTAGCTGAAAGAGACAGTAGGCAGTATTCATCATTGTTGGATATGAAAAGGTTGGTGAAGGTCTATTCACAACCACGACTTGCTAATGAATCAAGATTTTTTTTTTTTTTAAATTTATTTTTTGCTTTCAATTGAAAGTGTTTCTAAGAGGCCAGTTTGACGCGCAGACGCGAGTTGTGCTCGCAAACGGCTAACAAAACCTGACACGTCCATGATTTGCCATGAACCGAGCCCGGCCGTGAAGGCAGACAAAATAGTCAAGTCCTGCGAGCTTCCGGGAGCCTTAGGTTCGCACGCTCATTTTCAGAAACCCGACCGTGCCGTTGCAGTGTGCGTGCGTCAAGAAAGTCAGCGTCAAGAAAATTTGCGTGAAAAGTTCTGACTGCCACGGTGACCTGGAACGCACGGAACGTGCTCGTTTTCATTCAGTCAACGGAAAATTCCTGCGCACTTGTGGCGGTATTGTTGCCTATACTTTTAATGATTTTTCCTCTTTCGTTGCATACCAAAACGCAATGAAAGGCAGTCAAGGCTAACAGAGAGATGCTGGTATTCACTCTGCAGTCTTTCAATTGTGATTGTCACGACCCTGTGTAAGTGTGCGTGCGCTTGTCTTATTTTTCCCACTTCGTTTTTCCACCTGCGGTGTATCTGCAACCTGCACCTTGTCCATTCTATGCAATGTGTGTGTGTGTGTGTGTGTGTGTGTGTTTGCTGTGTGCCCAGGGTGTGTTCTTAATCTGCGTTTGTAGTGAGGTTAATCCTTACCTGGCAAAAGGAGCCGACTGGGTTAATCTGGAACAGGTGGGAGCCGTGTCGTGTGGAGCGTACACACACACACACACACACACACACACACACACACACACACACACACACACAGGCCGTGGGTAAATGATGGGACAGCAGAAAGGGGCTTAAACAGCTTTACGCAAGCGCCGGTGTCAACAGCGGCGCCGCGCCTTATATGCTGCCTCCCAAATCTTACACTTCTGCACTCAGTACTCGGAACGCACAGCAGGTGGGCCGACATGTTCTCACCTCGAAGGTGCCCATTAAGAACCCAGTTTGACCTGTGGACCGCTGAGCAGCTCCACCGGACCCCTGGCGTTGAGGGTCTCGGTCTAAGCTAGGCTTTTTTTCATTCACTGTTAAAAGCGAGCAAACTTCAGCGCCTCTCCTGTCTTGTTACGACATTTGAGCCTTCACATATTTGAAAGTGCTTTGCTTTGGAGATGTGAAGTTTTCCGTGTCGTTGGTTTTTGACTAATGGTGTGCGATACTGAACGATTTGTGATTTGGCCGAGCAAGTACAGGGCCGGAACCCAGCTGATCAAACTAAAATGGAATACCGATACAATGACTCCAACAATTAGCTGCGTTTGTGGTTGGCCATCAGTCACTCGGACCACAGGGGACCCTCCCTGCCTGGAGCCATCAGGCTGTTTAGAACAACACCGGGGAGGGGAGTGGAGTGATGTCCCGTGTGTGCACTTTGCACTTTACATGCTGCAATTCTGCATTTTACTTTTTGAAAACCTCAGCACCTCTTGCCATTGTCACATTTTTTTTTCCAACTCAATTTTTTTTTTTTTTTACTTCTTTATTTTAACCCTTTTGGCGCTATGGTCGCAAAATTGCGACAAGCGTCATTGCTGAATTAAACAGGCCACAGCGGCAAATATGGTGCTGAAAGGAGTTACTACTTTACACCAGGAGATGGCAGACACCTGTGGCTTCAATCTCAGCAGTATTTGTGGGGGTGTTTATCTTCCGATTTCGGAGTATAAATAGAGAGAAAGCCCGCCGCAGTCGAGGAGACAAGGAAGTGGTTGTAGTGAGAGCGGAGAGAGAGAGAGAGAGAGAGAGAGAGAGAGAGAGAGAGAGAGAGAGAGATCGCCGAGAGGTTTGTTCGTTGTTGAAGTGCTTCGTCAAATAATGTCTGACTCAGATAACGAAGAGGAATATTCGCACTCTGACGATGATGTTCAGTCGTCCCGTTAGAGCGAAGTCTGCGTCCATGCGCCGCGACAGGCACCAAGCAGCGCACGCTTCGCCTCAGCGTGGCCGGGGTGCAGTGGGAGTAATCGGCCAATGAGGATGAGGGGGACGTGGTGGTGGTGGGGGAAGCGGGAGTGCTCAAACACCGCTAATGGTGACGGAGGGCGCGGGGAGCTAGTGATCAACGTGGTGGAAGCTGTGGGAGGAAACGCCCAGCCAGTGCCGGTGGAGGCAGCAGGGATGCTCGCGGCCACCCTGTAAATTACAGTGATGATGGCTGGGTCTGTTTGAGATACGTGCGGAAATGATCAAAAGTGGATAAAGCATTTTGATGAGCCTGCGGGGTATTGTGGAGACAGGGATCGGACCTACAGACCCCCTGACATCTCACATCTGACATAATGCAAAAACAAACAAACCAAAAGTTTTCTCCTTACACAGAGTTTGGGTCATGCTGAAGATTTTTCTCATTTGCAATATGGCTTCATCTCTAACCAGTTTCAAGTCACAGCCATTTGAAATCTTGATATCAAAATGTAATATTTTCTGGAAGAAATTCTGCCGCTTAAAGGGTTAATTATTATTTTACTTTTGATGCACTTTTAATGAACTGATTGCTGATGACTGATTGCAAAGCTGAGAAAGTGAATTTCCTTCGGCATAAATAAAGTACTTTATCTGTCTGTCTGTCTGTCTGTCTGTCTGTACATCTACCTATCCATGCACCCTATATCTATCTACCTATCTATCCATACCTGTCCTGGTATCGTGAGGAGCTTGTCATTTGTAAGTATGTCAGGTGTGGCCCAGCCCCCCCCCCCACTTCCTTTCTTCTCTCTTTTTTCTTTTGGAAGAAACATTCCGTCCTTGTCATCCATGGGAAGGATGGACTCATTTCGGATGAGTTCTCAGACGGGCCTGGAGGAACATTATTAGGCGTCGGTGCCGGAGGGAATAGTACCTCGCCGTTTCCAGCGCAGCCGCACCGCCGATCCTCCTTCCACCGAAACCCTTGACAGTCAGAGCGCACGCGGCAAACAAACAAACAAACAAACAAACACAGACGGCAACTTTTTCCTACGTTGGGCTTCGGCGACAGCCGGAGTTTGTTTCTTTCAACACTCCCACCGCCATCGAGGAACTCCGAGTCCCTCCCGCTTTTCTCCTTTTTGCCCCTCGTGTTGTTCCGACGCTCGGCTCCCTTCGCACATATGCTCCCTTCGGCGCTGGCGCTGGGGATGTTCAGCGGTCCAGGCTTTGAACTGCCAGAGGGGAAATCAGCGAACCCCTCCCCCCCCCCACAAACACCCCCCCCACACTGCCACACTGCCACACTCATTTATTACAGCGCTGCTATTCTCTTCTCTCTCTCTCCACTTTCCCCTTTGTTTATTCCCCCACTTTTTTTAATCCCCCAAGCAGTTACTGCAGTCCCCCGCTCTTTTCCTTCTCTTTATACTTTTCATTAATCTTCCTGTCTTCTTCCCCCCCCCCTGTCTTTTTTTCCTTTTACCTCCCCGACAGCTCCTTTCGTGTATCCCCGATTCCCTTCTTCGTTTCCCGCCCCTTCCTCGGCCGCGTCCCTCCAGCGTGAACTCTTTAGAGAGGTCGCACACGTTTTTTACCCGCTCCCGCCGTATCCCTCTTGCGAGACGTGCGATTCCGCCTCCGGCGGCTCCGAAGGGGGGGGCGTTCTCGGGCGGTCAGAGGGTTTGCGGCTTGTTCGCACCCTGTCAGAGATGATCCGAGTCCTCCCACTCTCGCGCCATGAGGCAGTCGAGCTGTCAGCCTGAGCTGTAAACACTTTTTTCCTGCCTCTTTGACCTCCAATGCTGCCGAAGATTAATAAGTTAGTTTTTAAGCCAGTCCATGTTACCATTTCAAATTAGAGCTGCGGCTGTCAATATTTTTGGTAATTGATTAAACAATCCAGTGTTTTCTCCGATTTGATCATATTCATTGGTCATTCGAATTGAACTGAAACACAACAGCAGAACCGAGGTTTAGCGGCAGGAAAACAACACTGTGATTTGGAAAAATCACAATCGACTAATACAACTGATCGACTAATTCTGTTAATCAATTCAAGTCAATTAGTCGTTTCAGCTCGACTTCTTCTTCGTCATTCTCCCCCTCCTGGTCTCACCCGGGACATAACCTCCTATTCTGTATAGAGGAATTTATTTATTGGTTTTGTTTATTTATTTATTTCGTCCACCTGCTGGACCACTGCACACACAATGCAAATATATTGCGATACTTGGCTCCACCTGCGGCTCGCCAGCTTTGGAGGGCGGGCTGAAGCGCTTCTGTGGCAGGGCTATTTTTGAGATGCGCGAGCACACACACACACACACACACACACACACACACACACACACACACACACACAGGTACGCATGCCCAAGACTCGGGATCAATCTGTGGCCCTGTGTGCGCGTGTGTGAGCATGACTTCTTTTTTAAGAGGGGGAAGCGGGTCACGGCGAGGTGAGCGCGTTCGCTTGTCGCACAACAACATTTCTCAGGGGCGCGCGGGGTTTCGCGCACGTTGCCCTAATTGACATTGAGGTCGGCATAAGCCTGTCATCCCCGCCTCTCGCTCTCCCATCATCCCTCTCTCCCGCACCGACTCTGCCCCTCCTCTCCCTCGTTTTTGTGATTGTCTTTTCCCACTTCCTCTCCGTACCCCCGTTCCCCCCCCCCACCTCCGCCACTTCATCTCCCAACTCATCCCCCAGTAATGACCCGATCTGATTGGATTTGGTTTCAGATTCCCTTCCGCGGCTAATGGCCGTGACCGTTGCCAAGGCAGCGGGTGCCAAAACAGCCACAAACACGGCTGTTGTTCTGGGCCCGGCGTCGAAAACTGAGACGGATCGCTGGTTTGCCCCCGCCAGCGCTCTCTTTGCTTACACTTTCACCGGGGCTCCATTAGGACGGCTTGTTGGGGACCGCCGTCCGTGATAGATCGGACGACCGGCGTGAATATATCCGTCTAGCGCCAGCGCCGTCCCAGTCCATTAGAAATAGATCGGCAGGAAGATAAGTGCAGGTTCTGCGCGGTCTCGCAGGAAGATGTGTGACATATAAATGACATTTAGCGTCAGCCTCGGTTAATTATCATTTCATTTGAATGGGATCTCGGCTCCTCTGCTCCGAATTCTCGTTGGCGCGCCGGCAGCGGAAAACGACTCGGGTCGCACTTTGTTTAAACAGGAGATACAATAATATGATGGCATTATTAAATTCATTTTCAAGGGTGGTGTGCGTGTGTGTGTGTGTGTGTGTGTGTGTGTGTGTGTGTGTGTGTGTGTGTGTGTGTGAGTTCGCTGACAGGAAATGAGTATCAGCAGATATGTTTTCTTCTCCAACCACAAGTTTTACCCTTGTGTTTTAATGGCGTTGGTGTTACGGTGTTTTTAAGGTTCTTATCAGCAATTATGTCTATTTTTCCCTATTTTCTTTTTTTCCTTTTTTTTCTTTTTTCTTTCTTTTTTCCCTTTTTTCTTCTTTTTTTCTTCAATTATGTCTTATTTATGTACAGTATGTTTTTCAGGGCATTTAAAACTCGCTTTGATGCTAAGAAAAATGTGTTGGATTAAACAGGCTTTATTTGAAATCAATCCTTCATTTTCCTAAATATCAAAAATCTGAGTTTCGCACATTTTTTGCATGCAGTGTGTGATCCTGCCTTCATTCTATAATGTGTGAAGCTACCTCTCTGAAATGTGTAATCAGCCTTGCAGCACAATCACAGAAACTTTTAATGGAGATGCTGCAAACAAAAACGTTTGCAGTCAGTTGTCGCAGTTTTATCGTTAGTGGGAGACTTTCACACCACCGTTGTCGCAGTTCGCAGGGACCAAAACGCTAAATTGACTCAACTGGTGTCCAGTGAGCCAAACAAAAGGAGAGCTAGAAATACAAGTCATAGACAGCTCCAAATCACACTTCAGCGCGATACACGGCGAAACAATGCATTTAGGGCCTGATTGACCAAGATTGAACTGCTCTTAGTGCCAAATGTTGCTCATCATTCGCCACCGCCTCCATCTCAGCGCCCGGTTCGCCGAGCGCAGATGGCTCGATATCGACGTGATGACGCGGAAACATGGCCATCAAGATTGGAAGATGTGAACACTCTGGACCCTAATTGCGTCAGATTGCAGTTGTCCTGTTAGCAACTTAGAAAAATGTCCCTCTGCCAGAATACAGAAGGTGCAGGAGGAGACTGTAGGAAAAAGGAAGCCGTCTGCCAGTCAAGTGAGGTCCAGAGAGATCCCAGACTGTAGCATGCGGTGCGTTTTCATAAAACCATTTTAAATTTTTGCATTGAATGCTGCGACGGCATCATTTGGAACGACGTGCTCTAATTTGCGATAAAGTTTGCACATTTGCTTGAGGTGGTTTTAGTGTTTTTGAAATTTAGCTAATTTTTTTTTTTAACATGTTTGCAGAATTAACTCTGGTCAGGTGATCTGTGCAGTTAGCATTAACGATCCATCACCATAAATTAGGTTAAAAAAAAAAAAAAAAAAAGACAAAAAACTAATGTACCAGTAATTCTGTAAGTCCTCTGTCAGTTGTTCTGCTGATGTGTTCACCTCTGCTTCTTCCAGCGACCTCGTAGCGCAGTCCGGTGATGTTAGCCTGCTTTCAAAAGCCTCCTTCACTGTCTTCAGATTTGCGTTTAAAATTGCGACATTTCATGGCCACACACCAGGAAAGAAATGTCACGTTTTAGAGGAGACGTCTCACTTCTTCAAAGTACTGTATGTGGCCGTATGTTACTGTCCCCGTCTATTGGTGACATGATAAAAGGAATACTCAAAAGTAGTTGTTTTTTTTTTTCCTTTGGAGTTTCAGCTTTCATTGTCGTGACTCTAATTAACTGCAGCTTAAAACGACACCGCAAGCCAGACAATAACAACCGCTTTGACCCTGTTCTCTCCTACTAGAAACGTTTTCCAGCCTTCTGTCGCTTTGGGACAACAGGTAAAAATATATTTTGGGGGGGAGTAGACAGTAACTAGGACATACTTTGATAGTTCCAGGGCTGAATTACAAACTACGACGTGCCTCCTCCCCAGAGAGCTCATTTCCTTGCTTGCTGCCGGGGTCAGACTTGAAAGCCTCCAAAGTGTCGCGGCGGTGACTCCGACATCTGTTAATACCTCTGGCTGTTGGCCTCCGCTCTGTTGCCGTTGAGCCAGGAGACGCATCTCTTCCATCGCTCGCTGAAAAATATCTCCGGCGCGTTAGCGATCTCATACGGGTTCCGCAGTGTCGAGGGCTAATATGCTGGGTCCTTGACTGAGTCGGCCTCAGTCAAAAATGCCCGCCAACTGCAATTTGCCCATGCATTCGCCTAATGAGGAGCGCGCTCTCTTTGTCCCTGTGTTCCTTTTCAAGGCAAAAGTCACCAAGGAGGACCAAAAAAAACACAAGAAAATGTGCCTGCACCTTGTGCTGCAGAAACACCAAAAAATGTAGCCGCTAAATTTGTTCTCAACCTTCCCGCTGGCAACGGACAGAAGAGGAAAAATCCTAAAGGGTATTTAAGGGGAGGGTTTTTTTCTCTCTTTTTCCTTTGTGCTGCCCAGTCAGCTCTTAGGAAACGGAGGCAGATCTCATTTGTTCAATGAGTTTTTGACTTTTCTTTAAAACAAGACCAAAAAAAGTATATCTTCATTCTTGAGCTGCAACTATTAATTGATTCATTGATTCAAATTGATTTGAAAGAATATTTGATCACAATTTCCCGAAATTGAAGCTTTCTCTCCATAACTTGAGTCTTATTATAAAGCACAAGATGAATGTTTTTAACACAACACACACACACACACACACACACACACACACACAAATATGGATGTTATACATTGTCATTTTGGGATCACCCCACCTCCGCCTGTTGTCCTTTAATCAAAGACTAATGAATGAAGTCTTTTTGGGCTATTCGCTCTACTAGTTCCATCTCATATTGGTGTTTATACCCCTCCCCCCAACTGACGTTACATAGTCTAAATCAGGGGTCACCAACCTTCTTGAGCCTGCGAGCTACTTCTTGGGTACCAGTTTGCTACACTCTTCTGAAATAACACATTTTCTCGGTTAGCCTTTACATTATTAAGAATGATCCTGATCCATATGAAGACACTGATCACGTTAATGAATTCTTCCCAATTACCAACATAAAATTGAACTTTAGACGCAGCTCAGCGAGTTGTGCTATTTTCAGAACAGGCCTGCGGGCGACTCATGTGGTCCTTTGGGGGGCGACATTGTGTGTTGGTGACCCCTGGTCCAAAAGTCACATCGCATTTGATGGAGCCTCTATCCGTTGCTTTGCTTACTTCAAGTTATTCTTTCGTGGCTACTCTTTGGCACCGCCCACTTTGTGATGACCGACTCCTCTCCTGGCCTGAAAGCTGGCCTGGCATGGGATCCGTCCCCTCCCTCCCGCCCAGTAGTTCCAGCAGACACTATTAGCCGGACGGCTGCTTTGATGCCGCGCGCACGCTCCAGGTTGTCTGTTTTCCATCCCCTCTTAATTCTATATTCCCGACTAAGCGCAGAGTTGCGGTGGAGGTGTGCCCCGGTTTCTGGGCGGCTGCCTTCTGCTGTTCAAAGCACCTAGTGAAAGGCATGTCCTGATGCCTGCACAGGCCTCCATCTCTGTTGGAGATGCTGAGATATTTTGTTGTGTGCAGAGAGATCAGTGGAAGAGCTTCGCTTTGAGAGACGCGAAATCCCCATTTTCGCAATTCTTTTTCTCGTGGTTGCAGGTTATTTTCTTCTCGAAACACAACAAAAAAAGTGCAATGGTTTTTTTTTTTGACTCTTAAATGGCAGCTGCAAAGAGAGATGAATGGCTAAATGTCTACCCTTGCAACAGTGGTTGAACATTCTGTTTTGGAGGGAAACAAACTCTAAAAAATAATTTGAGCACTGAATGTACGAGAAAGCCAGGGTGATTTTTTTTCAAAATTAATTTAAAAAAAATGATTCCATCCATCCATCCATTCTGCTTGTTCCTGCACTCATTGTCATGGCCGCCCTGCTGCTTATTAGGTCTTATTATTAGTTTTTTTGGGTTTTTTTTTTTATATAGACTGGTTGTGCAGGCTTACCGGATAATTATCAAAAGGAAAACTCTACCGATCTCCAGAAAACAGCATATTTAGCCTGCCGTCACAACTCTGTCAAAGCTTATAACTTCCTGCTAAAACTGCACCTCCATGTTTGCAAGAGGACCTGCAAAACTGACTGAACTGGTAGAGGCATTTGGGGCACCCGTGTGACAGCGCCTAGGTCAAAGTGCAACCCATAGAAGTAAACATTTGGCTTTTCAGGAGGTGATTCTGTAACCAACTTGATAGTTTAAGTGTATTTAGAGTTAATAAAGCTTGGACCAGATTGATCAGAAGTCACCAGATTCATAAGGAGCCATTACAACGAGCTACAATAAGGAGACAACACAAAGATAGCAGTTGGAGTAGCCACTCATATAATTTGTGATTTCAGCGTATTAATTGAAACGTACAAAACATAAATACCCAGCTTGTAAGAAAATAAAGAAAGACAATAGTGTGCACACTAGAATGGAAAATTGTTCATGGGGCCCCTGGACTCTCACAGTATCTGTGTGTGTGTGTGTGTGTGTGTGTGTGTGTGTGTGTGTGTGGGTGTATGTGAGATGCTGGACTGGCATCAAAGCAGGCTCGCCATCTTCAACAACAGGATTTGTTGTCCGAAATCTTCAGTCCGTTTTCAGGCTCTCACAAAAAAACCTGACCTACAAACAAGGTCACACAATCCTGACTAACCACCCTTTGCTTCAGATGCATCACACAAGGAAAATCAAAAGTCAAAGAATAATTATTAATTAGAATTAGAATTCAGTCAAAATCGGTTGTGCAACATTCGCTCAATCATCATAGCTAGATTAGCTAGAGTCAACATAGCTCTTCAACACGTGCTTGCATTCTCTTGCACCGTAGGCCTATTCGTGCAAGAGAAATGCGCCAACAATTATCTCCAATTAAACTTGCTTTGGCTCAGTCTGGACGTATTCCGTGACGTGCTCGCTCCGAACCATACGCATACAACATAAATGAATAAACAAAAGCACACAAAATTGAGGAAACCACGCTGCCGTTCGCTCTGATTTGTCGCAGCACCAGCGCAAGATGAAACCAACACTCGGGGAGTGAGCAGGCGTAACGCCAGGCGTAACGGACTGCTCACTGCTGCTCGTCGGATTGGAGACGGAAGACGTGTGCAGCGCTCCGGGTGGAAAGTGGTCGACGTAGCTCAGCTCGACTCTTCCGTCCAACCGAACAGTTGCTCCGCTTCCTTTTTCTCCTCCTCCTCGTGCTTGATTGTCACCGTGCTTTCTCTCCTCTCGCTGCGACCAGGAGAGAACAAGCGGAAGTGCCGTGCGGCAGTGCTTCTTATCCGCACCAACGGGCTGCGCCTGCCGTGCGTGCGTTTTTTGATTGGCTGCTGAGAGCTAGATGCCTGACATTGCTGAGGGTTGCATTTAAACGCAGTCGGACATCTAACATAAAAACCAAAACGATAAACCCATTCATTTTACACCTGGTTACAATTGTAAATGTGTGACTCTAATCGTTGTACTTTATTCCCTAAAAGGGCACAAAGCAGCTTCAGTGTACAGTGTCAAAGTTCCCAGTGCAACTCTAGAAGTATCTGGAGCTCGTTCACGACGATTAACCCATCAATTGTGCAGTAAAATAAATGAAATCTTACGCAGGCAGCCAAGAGTCGCCTACTCAGGGAACCTGTGGTAGAGGCCGTCAAAACAGCCGTTTTATTGGCCGCGTCTCCGGCTGGCTGCTGCAGGCGCTGTCCAGAGTGCTGATTCCAGCGCCGCAGCCGCACACTCATCATCATTCCCTCAGCACTGTAGGCCCCCGCTGGCAACGACTGGCATTTACATCAATGATTGGCCTCGTTATCGCCGCGCTTCGTGTCGGACCCGTTCACTTAAGAGACCACCTGCAGATGCGCATTCCACTTAGGTGCAGAAAGGAAATGATGCCTGTGCAAAAAGAAGGGTTTGGTCAAGTTTAATATCAAACCTTTAAAAGACACAACAAAAATATGTAGAACAATGAATATTTTTGGCGGATTAAAAATGACTTCAGTAAGAGAACTTGAGTGACGTGAAAGAAAAAAAATAACAAAAAGTTCAATACCAAGTATGTTCATTCTTAATTGACAGGGATGTCCCAATCCGATCATCTGGATTGGATCAGCATGCCGATTTAGTGTATTTTATTAGATCGTAAATCGGCCAGTCTGCGTTGAAAATCCCCGATCCGATCTTGAAATATATCCACAACGTCATGCATTTGTAGTTTGCAATGTAGAACTAAGAGGCGTGTTTCTGCCCTCCACTAGTCATCACTGCCGTGCTCTGAACGGACGTGACGTACTGAGATCGAAGGTTTCCGACCGGCCACACAACTCCACATTTGTGAACAAAAGATGTGAACAACTATGTTGACCGTGTGGCAATTCTACGAGTTGGGAGACGAATGCAGACCCGCAGCACAATGCAAAGTCTGCAGGCTAAAGTTTTCGCGTGGTGGCAGCAACAGAGCTTCCTGTAACACAACTAATTTGATTTGGTCTCCCAAGAAACACGAAGCAGAATATAAGGACTACAGCGCTGCTACCGAATCAAAAGCTTTGAAGAAAACACAGGTTAGCCGTGTTAGCCTTGAGCTGCTACACTGAGCTGCTATACTGATTTAACTTTATTTTTGCTTTGGTGGTTCACTGTGATTGAAGTTGCTGATTAATTTTATTTACTGAGCAAAGAGTGCAGTCATCACCAAGCTCTGAACACACTTTGAAAATGAATGTACTTACTTGATAGTTTCCATTTACATAATAATTATCTTTTTTTTAATTTTATTTATATATGGTTCATTTTGAGCTGCTACATTGTTTACAAGTTTATTGTGTATCAGTGGTTTACTGTAACTGAAGTTACTGATTCAGTGAAGCTTACATTGTCTCTCCAAAGTCTACATTGTATTTACTGAGCAAAGAGTGAAGTCATCACCAAGCTCTGAAAGCACTTTGAATATTACCGCACTTACTTTATCAGCACAATTTTACATGATTATTTCATTTATATGTTTTTATATAGTATGATCACTGTGTTCTTCAATTTGTAAAATGAACCAAACGGTGAGGAAAAGCAAAGCATGAATTGATCATTGACGCAAACAATCCAATTTATTTTGCAATGCACCAAGAGAAAAGTCTGAATTCAGTGGATTCCGTTTATTCAAGGTAAGAAAAAAGGTCAGATTGGGAAAAAAAAATCAGGAAACTCAGAACCAGCTTGGATCTGCTGAGTGTTGTCTCTTTATGATTTGCTGATTTGACAGTAATGACACACCAAGCTTTAATTTCTTGAAAATAAATGTATGTTTAATTTTTGCCACTGTCTGCTGTGATATGGTACTTTCCTTAAAAAAAAGTATTATTGTACACTGTGGGCCAAATGTACAGACTTACCGCTGAAATTAAAAAAAAAAAAAAAAAGTGTTGAACAAGGGATCTTAAAATCTTCAGTCACCTTGAGACTTCACCAACAAAAGACCAGAGTTTTTAAAATGCCTTTCGAAACGTAATCATGTCTCCTTTAGAGAAAGTACTGTACATGGAGTTCCAACATTCCATAGTTATTCACTGCTGAAAATTCTGTAGAAATCTCTTCCCCAAAAGTGCCCTCCCTTTACAGCTTCCTTATTGTCTTCACCTTCCAACATTTATGAAAGGGGCGGGGCCAATGCCCGCCTTTCCCCTTTCCTTTCATGTAAATTGATAAATTCCGTCGTCAATAGTGTGGTAAACTATCGGTTTCGGCTGTAGCCGTGAAAAAGAAGAGGCCGGGCTGCGCTCTGCGTGAGCCCTGCTAATTCCTCCGAGATGCATGAGCGCATTTTGATGAGTTCATTGCGGCTTGGTGGGTCGGGATATTGACGTCAATGCGCTGCAGCCTCCCATAAACAGGCTTTTCCCTCTCAACCCTGAACGCTTCCCCGAATTCCTCTCCAGGAGCGATCTGGGCCAAGTCTGAAAATTAGCAGGCGACAAATAAAGGCAAAAACAACTAAATTGGGGAAAGGAGTATAAAGTCAAGCGCAAGCATCTGTGTGAAATGCAACAGAGTGAACCAATGTGTCGCAGCAGGAAACAAAGCTTTGATTGAGGAAAATTGTAATTGGATATTTTTGTTAAAAAAAAATAAAATTAAATAAAAAAAAAAATCCACTCATGTTGATTAATTCATGAATGGCTTCATGCTCTTACCTCCACCCCAAACCAGTCTTTCTCCTACACCAGGGGAGGGCAAACATTTTGACTGGTGGGGCCACAGTGGGTTGTAAAATGTGACAGAGAGGGGGCCGGAGCAGCAGCAGATGGATGGAGTGTTTTGGTGAGCCACCTCATAGGAGGAAAAAGTTCTATCATCATTGGATCTGTAGAAAACATGTTGCTTTATTGTCAATTGAAAATGAACCAAAGCAAAGTTGCAACAAAATATGTCTTTTTAAAAACAGCAGAGTATTTAGCTCTTTATTGAAATGACTCTGAAAACACTGAAAAAAAAAAAAATTGCCGATGAAATACGTCGATTTTATTGCTTGGTTGCTATTAATAGAATTTCTTCAAGTTCGGCGGGACGGATTTAAAAAAATCGGGCTGCAGTTTGCCCGCGCCTGTCCTGACCTCTGACCCAATCAGACACGACTGGGGACGGCTCTTTGCTGATCTCTGTTGCTTGAAATGACAATAATAATAATAATAATAATAATAATAATAATAATGAAAAAAAAAAACTTCAGCAAAACAACTTGTTTGTGACCACAAGCGACTCAAACTGAGCGAAGAGCGTTTGATAAATACTGCATGATCCTCGGCTGTCACACATACTTTCCCCAAAAGCAAAGCTGTCTGAGATCCCATCTGCTCGTCCGTCAATCACGCCGTGTCCTCCAGGTTTGTTGTCCTCTGCCCCCTCGTGGCCCCCCCGCCCCCCCCCCCGTCTCCATCTATCTTTGCCCTGCTTCTCTTTAGTTTCTTCCTTCGGATGTCTTTTTTTTTTTTTTGTAGCAGTTGCTTTCCTGAAATTTTACTTTGTGTTCCTTTTTCATCCCTCCTCTCTCCACGAAAACTCAGCTTGGTCCTTTTATGTGCGTGTTCCTCCAGTGGAGCGCACGTAGTTGCCTTGTGTGCGTGTGCGTGTGTGTCCATGCATAACTTCTGTGTGTGTGTGTGTGTGTGTGTGTGTGTGTGTGTGTGTGTTTGAAGCTGCTGCAGGTTTCAGTAGTAGCTGCTTTAAGCGGACTATCGATCGAGCCCTCAGTCCGCATGTCTCTCCGTCCTCCCTACTAATTCTCGCACACTCACTCATTCGGCCCGACAACACACACACACACACACGCTACACACACACACACACACACATTCATTTCCCATTCTTTAATGCAGCCCAGCCTCACCCACGACCCCCCCCCCCCCACACACACACACACACACACACTGCTTTCATTCATATAATCGGCCCTGGACTTGAGAGCTCGTTCTTAAAGGTCCAGTGTGTAACACTTGGCTTGATTTCTGACTGTTGTGTTGGTAAAAGCTTAACATACTGCCCATAAATACATTAATACAATTGTATAGTACAATAAAAGTCATTTGGTTTTACTGAAGAATTTTACCCACTGGACCTCGGCTCGAGCCGATGTTCTAAACTCACAATTCCACACAGCAGCAGTGCTCGCTGCATCTGTTTGTTTCGCCACTCACTGGTGTAACTCCATTCTTAATACTACTTCGTTCGGGAAGAGGCGGGAAAGGAAAATAGCTGCGAGTAACGGCAGCCAAAATAGCCTGGGAAAAAAGCGCTCCCTCTGACAGCTCCGTCTTGCTACCCGGTGCAGATGAATCGTTATCACACCCGGCAGCCTCGTTGATGTCCGAGCACAAAGAGGTCTCGCCTCTGTTTCTCTCATTGGGTTTCATTATTCCTGCTGGAAGACGCGCCGCACTTCACCACTTGCTTTTCTTGTTTTGGGGTGTTTGTTTTTCTTTATATTGTACCAAGTAGATACATAGGTGTCAAACTCTGGCCCGCGGCCTAAATTTGGCCGTCAGTGTAATTATATTTGGCCCGCAAGGCAATACAAAATCACTGCCAGAGCTGCTGGCCCGCTGCTATTATACGGCACATGTAGCGCTAATTCTACAAATCCCAGAATGCTCTGCTGGTATTTTGGCAGACTACTGACTTAAACAGACTATAAGTAAGGTTTTCTTGATGCACTTTTTCTTGCTACTCCAAGGCTTGAATGGTTGCACGTTCATTGAAGGATATTAAGTTATTAGTTCATCGGTCTATTGTTGCTATTTTGTATTTCAATGTGTTATCAGCTCATGGTAAAGAGGTTACTGTTGAAATTTAAATCGGAAGGCTGCAAATAAAAGTGCCGCTGCCTGTTTTGATCGGACGGCGCTGTGAAATTCCTCGTGGGGATTCTCATTGGGCAAGGCAGACGCAGGTCGAGGGAGGTGCGGATGGACTTGCTTCGTTTTCACATAAACGTTGCCGCCCGACTTTTGTTCGCCGGCGAGCGAGTTAGCATATTTTACTTATTTAGCGTTGAGTTTGCACCGTGTGCTTCCTGTTCATTTGGAAGCTTCTGTGCTAGCGTTGTATTTCCTGTATTCGTTTTTTTTAGATTTTATTTTTTTTTTAAATAGCCGATTCATGATGCATTATTTACCAGTTTGGGCTTTTATCCAATTAGAATATTTTACTTTACACTCGCTGACCCCCGTGCTTGGGGAGAGCCGGTGCTCAGTTTGTCCATTTGACACTTAACTTAAGTTGGAAAGCGATGACAATTGACATTGCTTGGCTAATGGAAGATAAAATTGCGGCCGTCACTTTGGCGCAGCTAAGAGCTGCAGCCCAGCGATTCTCACGTTTGGCCCATTCACCACTGGTTGATTTTATGCACCGGGAAACTTAGACACATCCTGAGTGCACTTTTTTTTTTTTGACACACGCACACACACACACACACACACACACAGACTTGCATCTGCACCCTGAACACACTGCACTTAAACTCTTTTTTCTGGCAGCGTCTACATTATGGGACTACAGCTGCACAAACACTCTCGCTCCCCCTCTCTATATCTGCTTCCCCCTCCCCTCTCACTCTCTGACTCACTCTCTCACACACGCACGTACATGGAGTACGCGGATGCAGACAGATTACCTGCTTGAGACAAAATTGTTTGCTGCACCCTTCTGTTCCATTCATGCTCCAGTGCTCAGTCTGCCATTATCGTGCATTGGTTGTGCGTCCATATCCGTGCGCGCGTGCATGTGTGTGTGTGTGTGTTTGTGGGGGGGGGTGGGGGGGGGTCCAGCATTTCCCCCAAAGTGCACTGCTCAGTGAGGGACCTTTTAATTAAGGAAGAAGTTTCATTATCAGCTCCATTAGTCAATGCTTGGCCGGTGTCAATGCACACACACGCACACACGCACGCACACACACACACACACTGCAAGTGTGAAAGACTACTGTTAGCTGTTGGGGTATAATATGTAACCTGATGTTCTGCTTCAGCGTCATTTATTATCCGGAGTAATGAGAAGTGGCCCCATCTCCAGTTCAATGAGAAAGGAGGGCGAGAGGCGTCATTATGAGCCATCTTGGATGTCACTGTTTTTGTATTGCGTGTCACAGGCCACCACGCCACTCCAGTTCAGTCTGCAAGAACTGCGTAGTTCCACGGAGGTGACGATGTCGATTTGCCAAAAAATTGACTTTCGCGCTCCCTTGAGAGGGAAATGGTTTCAGCAAGGGCCACGTCCGGTGTTCAAATCATTTTTAAATTTATTCCGAGAGGAACCCGGTTGGCCTTTGTGACACGATCAACAAGTGGAAACAGGAGACGCTTCAAATGAGTAAATTAGCAAGATTAGCCAGGGCACTGTCGGGTGGGCGTCCTTTAAAAACGGCAAGGTGGCAGCTAGCTAAGATCCTTGCTCTGTGTATATTCTTATATACAGTACGTAAGAGCTGTTCTAAGTGTCGGAAAAACCAAATTACTCGTATACACCTTTATTCATACATTTGCGGGCGGTATGTTGAGCTTTGACCAATATAAAAATCACTTATCAGGCCAAATTTTTACGCACTGCACCTTTAAACAAAACCTCTCAAACTTCCTCCACGTTTCTGCTGCCACCTCTCCTGCGCTCGGTGCTCAAATCGTGGGAATCGTGAAAGAAGCAAAGAAGCTTTGCGGGCTCGTGGCTGAAAGGTTCCGTCGGAGGCTCGAACTCGAATTTCGAGCGTGCCGCCTTATCGCAACAATCCAGCTCACAGATCATTTTCATTTTGGTAGATTGCCACGTGACTCGATGATGAGCGGCACGAGATTGAGACATCGCTTGCTCTGAATTTTTCTTTTCTCACTCGCTGGTGTCAAGACAACTGACTTCCCACCAATAGTTTTCAGTGCCCCAACGTGTAAATTCAAGAGCTGTGGCGTCAATGTGTGCGAAGGTGCGTTGAGGTCTCCGAGCGAGGTCTCAAGTCCACGTCTCAGATTGTTACAAGGTCTTTGGGCTAAAGCGTTGGCAAAGTCCTTGAATCCCTTGAACGCCAGCGAGGCAAAGTTTGCTGCTTTCACTGAAAGGTGGGAGATTTCAAGGGTTTTCCTGACTTCCTGCGCCCTGTTTCTCTTTGCATTTTTACCACGGGCCATCTCTGCTCGGAAACGCCGTCACACAACGGTTGTCATTATCAAGTCACAGAGAATCACAGCCCTTTGGATCAGGATACAGAATCTGAGAATCTTGTACCTCATGTTACGACATCAACATTTGTGTTCTTTCGCCGTAGCTTCCGGTACGACGCGGGAACTCCTGAAAGCCTTTTGAAAACGTTTAATTGAATGATTCTGGATTTGGAAAATTGGATCCAGTTCTAGTAGATTGATGGAAGAGGAATGAAGACACACTCAGGAATCAGGAAGTGACCTGCGGGCTTGACGAGGCAGTGTCGTCTCCCCTCACTTGGTTGTCCTGCTTCTGGTCCGGCTGATGAGGGGTTCGAATGGCGCGCCCCCCCCCCCCCCGATGGCTCCCATCAAACTAATGTTTTGCCAATTGTCATTTCCTGAACCCCGCGCTGTCCGCCGCGACTGAAGACGCGCTGATTGATGCGATGAGGAAGCAATTAGCCGCGAGCGAGATTAGAAGAGCCTCTCTCTTCACGCTGAGCACCACTTTTCATTTTTTTTTTCTTAATTGAAGGAGAAGGAGAGGGAGCGAGAGAGAGAGAGCGAGAGGTTGCCGCGGGACGATACTGAGACATGAGCGTGCAACGCGTGCTGGTACCCATCAAAGTGAAACCCGTTGCCCTTTTCATGTTCCGTTTGATCCGCGGCTGTACTTCCCGCATGACCTGTGATCTGGCGTTGCCTCATCCACGCGTACTGCGTACCTTCCTCTTTTCCTGACTGTTTTTTTTTTTGTCTTTCGTCCCCGCAGATGAAAGAGAAGATGTTCAGAAGAAGACTTTCACGAAATGGGTGAACTCACAGCTCACTAAGGTAAGGTCGCTCCTCTGACAACTCTCTTCCTCCTGGTTGCAGAGACGCTGTTGTTGTTGTTGACCAAGTCACCATTATCTTGTGAATAGGCATGGCTGTAAACAATAAGAAAAAGTGCCTCGTCATAATCGTTGAGTGTGTGTGAAGATGGACGGAGCTTCCAGTTTCGAAAAGGAGGCCATAAAACCTGCATTTTATTTCTCGGCCTGCAGGGGCCGCCAAAAACCTAAAGCACCAAATTGGTTTACATTTTTTTTGTTGGTCAAATACATATGTATGTATACATATATATACATATATGTATAAATATATTTGTATATATATATATATATATATATATATATGTATATATATATATATATATACATATATATATATATATATGTATATATATATATATATATATATATGTATATATATATATATATAT
Organism: Nelusetta ayraudi; assembly: GCF_046127955.1. Classification (NCBI taxonomy): domain Eukaryota; kingdom Metazoa; phylum Chordata; class Actinopteri; order Tetraodontiformes; family Monacanthidae; genus Nelusetta; species Nelusetta ayraudi. The sequence goes on from NW_027466164.1 coordinate 521,836, forward strand.
ACATATATATATATATATATATATATATATATATATACATATATATATATATACATATATATATATATACATATATATATATATGTATACATACACGTACATGTATGTATATATATATATATGTACACAAACAACTTGATATATATATATACATATATATATACATATATATATATATATAGATATATATATATATATGTATATATATGTGTGTGTGTGTGTGTGTGTGTGTGTATCCAATCATTGCTCTCCTGCGGCCCCACCCACACATCCAAATATGGACTCACCTGGTTCCAGATTGGAACCTCAAGACGGTGGCGAACATGAAACCAATAACTGCTCTTCAAAACAGATGTTTGCGAACCGATGGATGATGTCACGATGACTCCGCCCAATCTTTACGTCTTTGCAATGCAGTCAATGGACACGTCACGATGTCTACCGCATAAACAGAAAGACCAACCTGAAAAGGCACCGCTGCTCTCGGCCCAGAGGACTGCCGATCCGTGGCTTGCTCTTGCCACGCGGGATTGTGTTATTTGTAACTCGGCACTCGACTGAGGACCCGGTTGAGTAACGAGGAATCTGATGCGTTTTCAGCAGATTGTGATCTCGTTGGAAAGCGGTGCGTGCCGCCGCTGTTCCTTTTGGCGGCGCAATGAAACGGGATAAGCCGATAAGGCCGAGTTTGTTTGTATTATTTAGAGAATAAACCGGCTGCTTTATTTGCTTTTCCCTTGTTCCCGACGTCCCGTCCCATCGCCATGTGTTTGGTGATGTAATTCCTTCGCCGCTCAAAATCAGCTTCGCTTGACAGTCGACAGCGGAAAACAACGAAAGTCCTCGCCATGGTGCCAAACAACTTGACTATTGGACTTTTTGCTTTGTCACGCGTTCAAATCATTTCTCCGTGTTTTGGAGAACGAGGAACAGTTGCTTCCTTTCCCGCGGTGAACCTTGAGTGGATCTTCAGCAAATACTTTTCTCACGAGTACTCAGTAAAGTGAATTAAACCAGATGATGGTAAATACAGATTTAACTTTTTTTTTTTGTCTGGGGAACAAAAGCGTAGCCGTTTGAAAAGTTGGAGGACCGCGTTGCCTGGATCTCCGAGACGCCGGCGTCTTTTGAATCTCAACACAAAAGAAGAGGGAACTGCTCGTATTCACAGATGCAATCTGGCTTCCTCTCAACGTTCACGCTTCAAGGAGGCAAAGTGTACGTATGTGTTTTGAAACGGGCCGAGTCCTTCGCCACCTCCCATTTAAGGTTGTTTCTGTGTTGTCGGGGGAGAAAGAAAAAAAAACATCTCTGGAAAGCCTCTTTTGCTTTGCTTAGCACATGCACGCACGCACGCGCACACACACACACACACACAGACGCACGCGTTGATGCTTAATTGTTATCTGATGCACTTTACCGTCCTGTAAGTCAGTTAGTGACCCCCCACCACCTCATCCCAGCAGCCCGTGGGGGCCGTATCCCTGTTTGGAATGGAATTCTAATTAAGTTTCCGTGTTTATGGACGCGTGCGCTCGTTTGTGTGTGCGCGCCAACACATCACTTCTTTTCCCATTTTCAAAGTTGATTACAGAGTGCAGAGGTGTGCCGTTGCCACGGTGACCAAGACTTAAGTGCTGCCGTCCTCGTTCTCTTCCTCTTCCTCTCCTCCCATCCCTTACGTGGCTTCCACCTCCTCTATGTTGCTTTTTGCTTTGCGTCGCCTTCCTCCCATTTACTTTTCTTGCATTCCATTCTTAATTTCCCTTTTCTTCTTTTTCTCTGCTTTCCTTTACTTGCCTGCCCATCTTCTTCCTTTGAATGTTCCATTTCCCCCGTAACTTTGCACTTCCTCTTCTATTCATTTCCTTTTCGCCCCTTTTCTTTAACTTCTTGTTTTTTTTCTTTTCTTTTCTTTCCCCTCACAATGCTTTGCTTTTCAGTCCTTTGTGTCTTCATCTCACTTCTGTTTCATTTCCTTCTCTCTGTCTTTTTCCCCCAATCCTGACTCGCTCGCTCTCGTTTTGTCGTCTCTCTACCGTCTACCTCTCTACCGTCTTTCCTCTCTCTTTTTTTCTTCAACTTCTCTTTCATCCCATTGCTTTCCGTCCCCCCCCTTGCGCCTGCACTCCATCTCATTTTGTTTCCCTCTTTCCTCTTTGCTCGCTTATTTCCTAATCTCTCTTCCCAGGTCTTGTGTTTCCCTTCCCTGCCTCCCACTTCCTGCTTTAGCCTTTAACATGCTTATTCCTCCTCTTCTCCCGACCGTCCATATCCACCCTAAGCATGACAGGAAAAAAACAAAAAAACAAAAAAACAAAACAAAACTGGAAAATAAATAGAGACAGGGGTTGAGGACATGTGAGCGCATCACCAAAGGAGCCAACGAGCCGAGGATCGGAAAACTAAAAAAAAAGGTTCGGGCCAAGGCAGGTGAGGGAAGTTGTGCGACCGCGGAAGGAGACGGCGCCCCGGTGAGAGCGAGCGGGGGGGAATGTGCGAGGAAGAGCGCCTGCGAGAGATGTGAGGCGGCGGCTGCTGTGCCATTGTGCATGATTTTCGAGTGATCTGCTACTCAGAAGCGTGAAAAGAGCCACTTCAGGAATACATAGCGACCTGTCAGCCCGGCAGGGAGCCCAGCGCCCTCTGCTCGCCGCTCAGGAACCCGATCTCATGTCAGCGATCAGGGACTCTGGGAAGTGGAAACTGGAAAATGCGACTCGACAAACTGACTCGCAGTCGCGCTTTGAGACGGTCCCCGTCAAAAACTGCGGATCGGCTTCTTGCTGGTGCCCGCGGCGCCTTCTGTTCAGCCAGCCATTTGTCAATTTTTCAAAAAGACTTTTTCAAGTAAATTCATGCGGAAGACCAAGTTAGCTCAGTCGGTTTGTAACACACTATTAAGCATTGAACAATTGTGATCAACAGTGATCCTGCTTAAAGGTAAAGCGTGTGAAATTTTTAAGGAGGCCCAGCTGACAGCGTATTTCGTATTTACGGCACTGTCAGGTGAGCTTCCTGAAAAAATGTCGGCTAACTGGGAGGAAGACCCTTATTGCTCTATGTATATATTCTTCTTATATATATATATATATATATATATATATATATATATATATATATATATATATATATGAGAACTGTTCTAAGGGTAGGAAAACCAAATGAATTTAGTTGTACTGTGAGTATACACTTTTACTCATGTATTTATGGGCGGTATGTTAAGTTTTACCGATATAAAAATAATAAATCAAGCCAAATCTTTCACACTGGACCGTTAAACCTCGAACATTAGACAAGTCACCTACCAGAAGGCTCTTTTTAGGGAGTTTAGGGATGTTGATCTGCAATCTTTTATTTTGACATTGTCCGTCAAGGGCACCAGCCCCCACTGCAAGAGAGGAGATCAGCCGTGAAGACGGTGGGCCAGAGTGCGATTAAGGTCCCCGCTCGGCGAGGGGTCAGGCGTTCTGGCGAGGATTAAACGCACGTCACATTGAATTATTTTCCTTTTTCCACCTCTTGTCACCTCACACATCCACCAATCGCTGGCAGCCAGCGATTCAATTCCCATCAGCCCCCTGGTCGAGGGCCGCTGATCTTATGGGGTGCCTGAATGAGTCCTTGCATGGACGATCCTCTGCGCCCAGCAGCCAATGGGGTGAGAGGTATGAACGGGAGGAGCCGTAGATGTCAAATTTACTAGCTATTTGCTTTCCCGCATCGCCGCTCCTTAGCGTTGATGCTAAATTCTGAGGCGTCACCGTGTCAATGGTCCTTTAATCGCCACTTTTTCCATCATCTACCCTTTACTAAGCTTTCTATTGGTGAATTGCAACCAGATGGTGAACTCGGCAAAGGCAACATTTTGTCCGCCATAAAACGTGCACTGCAACGTTAATGCCTGATTAAAATGTGACGGAGTGGCCGGGAGCATGTTACCTAGCTAGCTGGCAGATACCTGCGCTATTGCACATCATTATTGCACTAGCGCTACATTGCACAATATGCTCTTCATCGGTGCGTGTCAAGTGAAGTCAAAACTTTTACGTATTTACAACGCGAGAACACAAATCTGGAGATGACCGATCACGTCAAAATGAGAGCGGAAATGCTGGCGGAGCTGCAGGAGGCCGACTGCCGACTGCCGTCTCTCCTCTCCACTCTGAGTCACAAGGAAGAGGCAGACTTTTAAAGGTTACCGTCAAGCCCCAGGTTGGAGAGGTTTGGAGTGTTTCAAGACAGATTTCGGATCGACAGCCGTTGCTCATCGCCCAGAGCAGTTCTCTTTAAAGGCGTCCGTCATATTGCCTTTGAAACTAGAAGCGTTAAACCGTCACTTACCTGTCTGCGGATTTGCTTGTGAACTTCTTCTTCTTTTCCTTCTCCTCCTTCTCCTCCTCCTCCTCCTCTTCCTTCTTCTTCTTCTTCTTCTCCTTCTTCTTCTCTTCTTCTCGTCTTGCCGTGGCATGAGTGGCATGAGTCAGTTTAATTTATGGAAATCCCTCCAACGGTAGTTGGGTTCATTAAGCTGACGACTTTATTAAATTCAGCACATTGTCCGTGAAAAGAAAGCAAAGCGGCACGGTTACTCGTTCTGCATCTATTGCGGGGCGACGCACCCGCAGACTGAAAGGTCCCAAAACCTCTTTGTTAAAACTCCCCATTATGAGTCGTGGTGATGATGTGCACAAAAATACACCTCCGTAGGCTGTTCGCTCCGAAAGACCTATTTCAGGTACAAGTTCGGTCCCAAAAAGAATTGTTATTCACGATTATCTTCGGCTTTTATTTGACATGTGTGTTGTGCAGGCTGCTTTGCTGTTTAATTGCCCCACTTTGCTTCTGTACTATTTTTCAGCAGGACTCAACTTCAACCCCCTGAGGGCTTTTATTGGGAAAACTATCCCCAGTGTGAACAATTTTGAGTCTTAATTGGCGTTCAACTTTTTCAAACTCTCTAGATATTGTTCACACGGGTTATGTTTGAGTCTCTCTCTTTTTTTTTTCTTCTGCTGGCCTTGTTATAAAATTGATTTATACCTCACTTATTTGTATTTTTCCCTTTGTCCCCTCAGCCAGACTTTGCCAATGAAATGCTCTGAAATTCCATCCAGCCGGGTTTTGTGTACGGCCGAACTGCGCTCGAAATGCGGTTGAAGCCGTTCAATCTCTGACCCTGCGGCGGAGGAGAAGAGGGTGCTCCAGTGCGGGGGGGACGCAACCTTCAATAAATTCTGAGGACCTTTCAACGAGAAGACAAAATATTGCATGTGTTTGTCCCGTCCTCTAAAAAGGAGCCCTTTTCCTTCACTCATCAAATGAATTCTCGCCCCTTGAGGAAAAGCTCCTCAATTTAGTCACACACACACACACACACACACAAAATGTGCACTCAAACAAAAGGAAGGCAACCGTAATTTTGCACTCTGTGTATAACAACCTTTTCCCATTCGGGCTTGGCAACAGAGTCATTCGGGCTGAAAAAAAAAATGTGTTCGAGGAGATTTAACCGTCTGCGTCGAGGAGGAATCTGCTTCCTTCAAACGTGTTGTGACACAATACTGTGGGTGGGTTTTGGGTGGACGGCGCACTGGAGGGTTTGATTAGCATCATGGGAAGCTTAGCCTCAACAGTCACGAGCCACCAGGGTGAAATTAACCAACAGTAGCCACATATTTTATGCCCTTGCAGCTCATTTGACGTTTCTTTTTATAGTCTCGCGGAACTGAAGTCACGATTCCTTTACCCCCCCCCCTCCGCTTTGAACTTCTTCTGTTTTGCTTGTTCTTTCCCTCGGCCAAGCTGAGCCCACTCGACCTCTCTGTGTGCATGGGTTTGCATCGCCATCATCATCATCATCATCATCATCATCATCATCATCATCATCATCATCATCATCATCATCCGCTCTGGTGATCCACGCCCACAGAGACCGCTCAGCGGAGGGAAAACACGCTGGCCGGCCTCTGTGATTTACGAGAATCCGTCAGGACGTTTTAAATCTAAATGCTAATAGGAGTTGAACAGCATGTAATGGGGGTTGAGCTTTGAGTGCAAGTCATGTCAGCGGTGTTGTTGGGATTTTGGACTTGAGCTCAGTCATTTTACTGTTCCGTAACAAAGGCGAAACTCTTCAGATAGTGGCTGGATGACAATGGATGGAAAAAATAAAATGTCACAGCTGCGATCGTGTCATGGTTTTAAGTCACGGATTGGATGAAGGGATTTGGATCCAGGATAGCGGTGGAGGTGGTTCGACCGAACGTCATTGGCAACAAGCAGAAGAAGGCCGAAGGTTTTTATCGTAATGATGCTCCTCTAAGACGGGCCTGGGCAAAGTAAGGCTCCGTATCCGTATTTTACACAGGACGTAAATGAGCTTTTAACACGTTTTCCCGCCGACCACTGTCTGTATTGAACTGCTGAGAGTGATCCACGCAGGTCATGGATCGGCCTTGATCCGTTGGCACCGCTACGCCTATGTTCCCACGTGCGGCTACAGTATGTCCGGCTGATTATCTCTTGCAGTAAATCCAGGTGCTCAATGAACAATGCTCTTTTTCACTTATGCGCCGGCCCTGGTGCCCGTCCCCAGTGGGCGAATCTGCATTTCAAATGATGATCGAAAACATTAACACGAGATCCAAACTCATCATGTCTGCGTATCACCAGATTCAATTAATCAATTAAGTCAAGCTGCTGCGCCTGGGGTGGAAACGTGCGCGGCGCAGTCCCGGACCTCGTGGGCATTGCTTCGGGTGATTCAATTAATGTTTTCCTCATTACAGATCCGTTATTTTAACCGTCTCCTAATGAGGGGGCGGCCCATCCTGCGCAGTGAAGTAATTATTGGTATTGTTGCCCGTATGCACTCAGAGGCTGTTTAGATGACATTGGATGTTGTCCATTAGGCAAGGATCCCCTGTCACTGCTGGTTTAATTATGGAAAAAAAAAAAAAACTATGCAACTATATATATGATAATGTAAGTATAACCTTGTTGTGTATTTCACCTTGAGGCGTTCTTGTTGGTCAGTTGAGCGCACGATTGTTTCCCCACGCCCCAGAAGTTTTCACACACAGGTTTTGTAGGAATTGCTTCTCAATTTGAGCTTTCGGAATGTTTGCTAACGCTCAACACGGGTTCCGCTGTTGTGTTTCACAGTGTTCCATCACAACAGAATGGAAATTTCTTCTGCATCCTTTTACTGTTACACTTTTTCTTGTTTTTGTTTCAGATGGTTCTGTCACGCTCACATGTGGGTTTTTTTTTTTTTTTTTTCACATTTTCACTATTTTTCACCTTTCAAAGCAATGACAATAATAGATCCATTAATTCAATGAGTAATCGATAGCTGCAGCTCCAGTACAAACCAACTGGTATTCAACTACGTCTGAAAGTAGCTCGTTCTGTCGACAACCCCCTGTGCGACGCGCGAATGAGAAGGTAATCATCACATGGGAAGGACCCGTTTTAACCGCCACAAAGCACCATTAACCGCCAGTCACCTTCTTTGTGTTGAAATCGGCTCCAAATGAGACACGGGAGCAAAGCATACGAGAACCTCTGGGTAGGTTCTCTGCCTGTTTGTTTTTTTTAGAGTGAATGACAAATGGTTGTGCATGGAATCTGTCAAAAGTCACTTTATCTGCAGAACATGCTCACGGAGTCGATGGGCGTCTGGATGCGCCGAATTGCGATCTGGAAGGACGTGCGGCAGACAAACGCCGCTCTGAGTCATGGAAACGACTTCGCTTCATCCTTGACTTGAGGATCGCTGTGAACGCGTGTGGGGTTTTTTTTTTGTTTTGTTTTGTTTTTGTTTGTCTTTTCTCCGTCTCTTCGGCTCTTAAGCATTTGTGATTCCTGCACACTCGCAGCTGGCAGAAAGAGAAGCGCTCCCAGATATGAATTAAGCAGATACATTTCATGCCGTCTGTCTGGGAAATTGCTTATGGCGTTCTGAGGCGCTGCTCGCCTCGCTAGATCCTCACAGTTTATATCTCGGCACCGTTTATATCTCTCAAGGATCTTAATTTTGTCATGTTTCACAAGTTTTTTTTTTGTGTGTGTGTTTTTATAGTTAGAACACGGTTCTCTAAAATTAAATTGCAACCCGAGTGGAGAAATTTCACCAATTAATGCATACATTTTCTGTCCTCTCTTGTTAAAGACAGAGCGCTGGACAATTTGCCAGTTAGCTTGATGTCTTTGGACTGTGAGAAGAAGCTGAGCAGGGAGAACATGAAGTCTATCATGTGTCAAATCCTGTTATCATAGTCTTAAAGGTTTTTTGGTGGTTGAAGACGTCATACTGATCGCCGTTTTGCCACCACCTCTCCAATATCTTTCAGAATTGCATTAGATCTCATTAGCAGTCGGCTTATTTTAAGGAGAAAAAGGCGGGAAGTACGAGTGAGGTCAAGTTTTGACCAAAGCGGAAATCGACGACCCGCGACTTGTCTAGAAACCGCAGAGAAGACCGGGGAGACCAGGCGCTGTCAATTGTAAGCTGAAACTCAGCTCAACTTCCCTCCTGACTGGCTTTGGCAAGAGTCTCATCTTACCAGCCAGAGGGCACGGAAGCTTGCAACCAAGGAGTGACACGTCTGGACTACCAGTAGCAACACAGGCCACCGAGTCTTAAATTCCACTGTTGGTGTCGTCGCCGCCAAGGTTTGCCAAGTTGTTCGTTTTTGTTGCGTTGGTATTAATCAAAGGAAGGTTATTACTGTGCTCAACGTGTCCCATTGCCAACTCATTATTAATCCTTGGATGCATCATCGCGTATAAAGAGCGATTGAATTTAATAAGCCGTTACCATATCCACTATTAAATCAGCCGTTTGCCTGCATTCCGATGAGTGCGAGTCAACAAATTGACATTCAACAAGTTCTCCATGTCTGAATACGCATTTAAATATTATTCATCCAGGCCCTGTTGGCACTCAGTTGACAGTTTAATTAAAAGATGCACTTTGGTTGCTGGGAGGGATTTAGCGACCAAAGCGTCCCAACAAAAGGAAGTCGGCGTGGCACGCGCCCGTCCATCTGCCCGGTGACAACAAAAGCCCCTCGTTCAGACCGTCGGCCGCGGTGCCTGGTAGGCGGGCGCTAACGATCGCCGCCCCCGTCGACTTTGTTTCGCAACACAAGGTTGTCTCCTCCTTTTTGTCCGGCGTCCTCAGATCCGTCATCCCGAGTCCAAATCAGCCGAGAGGACCTGTTGGGGGAAAAAAATCAATTACAGAAACTGACATCTTGAAAGCGGGCCCGCCTTTTGATTTATTCTCACAGCTGAAGGTGTCTTCGGCTCGGATTATTTTTCGCCGTCTCGCGCCCCCGTCGGCGTTAAGTGGCGTTCGGCTTGTGTTATTTAGTCGTTGAAAGACGGGATGAGAGGTCGCCGGTGTGTTTTCCGCCGCTTCCCACGCAACTGCAAATTTTTCTCTTTCGGAGTTCTTCTGAAACTTGAAAGATTTCTGGATGCATGTGTACGTCTGCGCGTGTGTTTGTCGGGCTGGGGACTTTGGAGAGGGTGAGTAATACACGTTGCCAATGTGTAGTTTGTTATGATGGGCGTGAGCGGCTGCGTGATTTTCTTTGTTCCTCAACTGGACATTTTGAGAAGCGTCGGCTCCTCGTTGGAGCCAATCGACAGCAACAGAGGTGGCGCTCACTTGCTGCCACAGACTCAAGAACGTGTGACCCCCTCCAAGGTGGCCCCTCAGAGGAATTTTTCTTTTGATTGAACCAAACAAAAACCGTTCCTGTGTGTGGGCGTAGTCCAGATGCTTGCCCACAATACCGCCTCCCGCTACATACCAGGTAAAAAAAAAAAAAAAAAAAAAAAAACTCCTTTGTGTGCTTTCAATGCAATTACGAGTCTCAGCCTGTCTTGAAAAATATCTCACTTATAATCTCGCCCTTGAAAGCGCCGGGCTGCCCTTCATGCCAACCCCAAAAACATTACCGTCTCCGTGGCCATGGAGAAATAAGAGATGAGTTTATTTTTATGTTGCTGTTCAAATATTAATTTCTGGCGGAGTTCAGTCCGCCGGCGGTCTCAACAGACGGCAAAGAGCCGAGATGTAAATTAATCTGCCTTTGGATCAATTAAGGGTGTGAATTAACAAAGCTGTGCAGCAGTAAATATTTCCAAAGGCGGGTTTGGAGCTATGAGATCCTCCACTGGAAATTGTAGAGGACAAAACATTGTGGAAGACTCGAGCTGTATGGGGGATTGATTCAGAAAAGACAAAGAGGGCCTGTTCAGGGAAAGGCTCTTTCTCATTTTGGGCTCCACTTTTCCTTCATCCACCCAGTTGTCTTCCTGGGTCAATGAGACTCGGCCCGATTTAGACCCAATCAGAACTATTCCTCTGGGTTCTCTGTGTGGTGTGGGAAAAGCTTGGGTAATGACCGTCTGTTGCCTCAAGTTTAGGGATGTTACAGCATCGCCGCAGCATCAAACTTTTCCCACCTTGCCCTAAAACAGAAACATTTGTCAAAGTCGCAAAAGAAAAATGATCTTGTTACGTCCCGTATCGACTCTCCGGGATTTGAATTGTTCGGGGAATGTCCCATTGAAGGTTAATTCTTTATAGATTGGGTGCATCACAAGTATACATCACGAAAGTGCTAATATTAGTGGGCAATTCATTTTGTGTGGCCACAATGCCATTTTGCGCCCTTGAACTGCAGTTTTACTGCAATCTTTTTGTCCCTCTCCTGGCCAAAAAGAGGAAGTGGAGATTCTGGGTTCATCCCATTCTTCAACCCTGGGACGTTCAAGAGCGAATTTGAGTGCCCAAATTATACCACTACCGGTTCTGAACATACTTTTGGATGTCAGTGGGGCAAATTGAGGACCTTTCGAGTGTCATTGCTTTCCATCTGAGTTTCTCCCGAGGTAAATGTAGCCTTCATATGAGCTGGCAGCACATGACCTAGCCAAGCTCGGGCCGAGCACCGTCAGACTTAAAGTGAATAGAAAATGAGGTCTCTTCACGGATCGATAAATATGCGGTGTGTAAGAAACAAGAGGAAGTTGTAAAGAAAAGGTCTTTTTAATTTTTTTTGGTTTGTTTTCCTGTCAGATCTCTCGTCGAATCCAAATGTTGCAGGAAATAGTGATGATTCTGCTTACGCGGTTCATTTAGGAGGAGACGACTTTCAATTTCATGGATCGAATCCCGTGGACTCGAAGCTCAAAATTGGACCTGAGCCGCTGGTGTTAATCTCGTCGCGAGCCATCCACCCTGACCTCCTGCTGCTGTGACCTGTCGCTCCAAAAAACAATTTCTGCGTCCCCTCGCCGCTTGGAAATGTCATTCGCCGACGCTGGCATTCTTATTTCGACTCCGTCGCCACCTCAAGCTCAAAAGATTGTTTAGGACTTTGTCTTTTCAATACCTGAATTGCAATCGTGCAGCCATGCGTGTAACGCGCTTGCTGTCCGTATAGAAGCGCCAGAATCGGCTCGTAAGCAAGAAAACCTTTTAAGACAATTAGTTCGGTGAAGCCTCCTCTCCACCCGGTTATCCCTTCACAGGTACCTGCACTCTCATTGATGATTCTCAGGACGGTTTTCTCAGCCTCAAGTGTTTCCTTCGAGAGCTACAATTACAGAAACATGATCGCCACCAAGAGAGCGGTTTCTCCGTCTCTCTTTTGAGTGCTACAAATGTGTGAAAGAGTCATTTTAGGAGCGATGGAACACGGGCGTTTTTCCCGACGACATAAATATTAAAATGTGCACCTTTTTCACCTGGCTGCCTTTTATTAGCCTCCTTTCTTACTTAGCAACTACACCCACAGACCGTTTGCTCCCTGAGCCCTTCGAGTAATGTATCTACTCTCTACTCCCTTCACACACACACACACACACACACACCCAACCCTGGCGTGGAGAATGACTCAATAAAAGCGAGCCTCTGGTCAGTGCCAAGAGGCGGAGGTTGAGGGGCAGACAGACGGGAAAACAAAGAGATAGGCAGTGGGAGAGAAATGAGCGAGACGGAAAAGAAAGAAAAAGAGTGGATGGAACGGATGGAGGGAAGGAAGGAAAGGCCCGACAGGAAGTGGGGCTTCCTCTGAGGACAGACAAGTGAAGTGTTGCCCTCGGTTTTCTCTCTATATGGGGCTCAGCTCTTCGAATTCCACCTCCATCCTTCATCGTTTCACTCTCACTCTCCTCCGCCATTGAGCGATCAAGAAGGATAGAAGTCCATCAAAGTCTCCTGCTCTTCTGGAAATTATTGTTTCTTTTCTTCACCTCCTTCTCCGACCGGATAGCTCTTCACAAAGTGCGTCTCTCCAATGCCCCTCGCAGAGCCTGCCACTCTTTCCCTAATACTACGCCTGTAAAAAGTCCCGCCCTCTTAAACCCTTGGCGAAGGAAGAACCAATTGTTTGAAGACTCTGTACGCCGGCCGTCAGGATTGCCAGAATCGGCCATCTCGCCCGTGATTGATGAAGTGTGTGAACAAGAGGGCAATAACGGGACGACGGTTCGTGATGCGATTTCCGCCCCCTGCCGTTGGCGCGAACTCCTCCTCCCCTCCGTCGCCCTCACCATTTGTCTTTATCACTTTTCTCATCACTTCACTCGGCTTTTCAAATGACGCCGCTGTGCTGCTAACTGCGCTAAATCAAGTGTAGCATGGAAAAGCTTGGGTTTTCCCCAATGCCAACTTCACAGTCCATTACAGTGGCACCAGGGCCAATTGACTTAAAGGTTAAGTGTGCAGTATTTAGAGATTTTAAAGACGAGACAGCGACATCAAGTGGTTACATTTCACTCTCCCTCCGTCTCCCGAGCTTGCCAGTGAACTACGGTGGCCTTCGCACAAAAAAAACCTGCATACCTCGTTCACCTTTTTCTTTGTTGGTTTATTTGAGGCACTCACCCGAAAACACAAAACGTGTTGTCAGGTGACCTGGATTGTCCACACCGGGCTTCCTTAGAAGTATGGTGGCGCAAGATGGCAGCTAACTGGGAGCAAGACCCTTCCACTATGTATATTCTTATATATATATGAGACTGTTCCAAGGGTAGGAAAACCAAATGACTGGTATTGTACTGTGGTTATACACTTTTATTAATGTATTCATGGGCAGTATGTTAAGCTTTTATCAATACAAAAGTCAAGAGTCAGGTTAAATTTTGCACACTGGACCTTTCAGCTACATAGTGTCACATTTGCTGTTCATCAGTATGAGCATACTGCATTGTATTTTTGCCGTAACTACTCAACGCTGGATACCTGGATACGACTTGTCCTCAGCTGCGTTTGCTCTTGCCGGGTCAATTAAGACAATTGGAAGGAGCCGAGGTGATGTGACGTCATTCGTGACATTTTGCAGACGGGCCACCGCTGCCCAATGAACGTAGAGGAAACGCTTGACGGACTTTGCGCGTTGCTCCCGTCGTTAAGTTCCCAGAGAAGATATTTGGTGGTGGAGTATTTGCCTTCTCGCGTCTCTGGACTTTTCAACCTTGACAAAGAGCAGGCTTTTGGATGCTAACTGCTCTCTTAACATTTAACGTTGGCCCCGTTTGTGTTTATTTTCAGAAATGTCTCTCTGTCACGGCTTTGGTCGATAAGACTTCAGGGTGGAGGCTGAAACCTTGACCTTTCTGGGACAAAGTGCAACAGCCACATTATATTACATATCCCGTTTTTTTTTGCTGTTGGTGCTGTAATTATTATTATTAACTGAAGTCGTGGAATTTTTTGGGGGGGCTTCAACCTTATCTTCAAATTAAGAAGAAAAAAAAAATTAACTCAAACAAGAATTAAATCTGTAAATGAGCAATGTGCACTTGATTCACCCAGTATTTCTGCTAGATCACTGCGTCAAAAAATGCAAACAACTGATTTCAATGTGTTGCGATCTATTTCTGTCCCGTCGCAGACGAGAAAGCCCACCGTGGAGGATCTGTTCTCAGACCTTTGTGATGGCCGACGTCTCCTGGAGCTGCTGGAGGGGTTGGTGGGGCACGAGCAGGTGAGAACGCACACACGCGCACACGCAGAAACACGCAGGATGCATGCAGTTTTGTTGTCTTTCAGATATTCCCATGCACCTTTAAAAACTCATTCATCCAATTTCCACCATGATCTTCCAGACGCCCACATCGGGTGTTTTTCCCAGGCCTCCAGATCACTCGCTCTTAAGTCGTAATAATTTGCTGCAGCTGAAACAATTGATTATTATTAACTATTAACTAAAATTTGCTTCCCACAAAAGGTAAGCTAATGTTCCCAGCCAAACATACGCACGGCTACAGCATACAACATTTACTCTTTCGCTTGATTGGGAGCACGCTTGATTCATTTCACTATTCCACAAATTAGGCCAATCGCCCTCCAATCGTTGGCTGAGGGGAGGCAAAGAAGAGCCGTCATCCAACTGGGCGACATTACACAGCAGCGCAACTGCCGCCGCGACATCAAGTGTCCATGTAACTGCTTGTTTGACGAGTGTTAATATGAGTTGGAGCAGCCGGAAGTATTTTACTTGTCTGATAATATTGTTGCAATTAACTCGTGTTTCCCCGAGGCGACTGCTCCTCTTTTTAGATGTAAACTTTAAAATGGTGATGTAGCCCGGAGCTACTGAAAACAATATATTAATACGGCAATGGTTTATTGTAAAAAAAAAAAAAAAAAATCAGTTACGGCAACCCAGTGGTAGTCTTCAGTGTCTTATTATTCAGGAAAAAAAAAGGTGTAGTTTAATAGATTTAAAAAAAAAATAAAAAATAAGAAAACTTTCCTGCCAGACTGCAGCTAATTTAAAATAATGCTTTCAAACAGTTCACAATGACCTTAATTAAAATGAAAATTACTTACGGTCATAGGTTTCTCATGGGTTTTCTTTGGCAAGAGCGAGGCCATCGTTAGCATCAGTACGTGGAAGGGGAAAAAAATTGGCATTTTAGTTTCTAAAGGTCAGCTTTTATTGTATTGTGTCCTGGAGAAATAGTTCTGGCTGAGACTTAATGTCGTGCTCCGTGAAAGGAGGAGGGTGTAACTTATCCTCTATCCCCTGGTTATAGACTCTTTGTGCACTACCAACCAAACTTTTTTTTCCAATTCAATCAGTTTGATGATTGCTGCTGCATCATGGGACTGCTGTCGCCGTCCTCTCTACATATAAACAAATCAGAAAAAAAGTGTGGAACTTTGTGATTGGTTGGCATTGTCATAATTCGCGTTCGCTCTCCGGGACAATGTCCGGAACCTAAAGCGATGGAATTTTCAACGGCATCATGGGATGCACTGATTCCAGTATCAGGTATCAGTACCGATATCTGGGATATCTGGGATATCAGCGAAGAGGTAAAGGGGTAAATAGGCACAATTTATTGCCAGACCATCCATCTTAATAAATACACAATCTTCACAAACACTCAAAAAAACATGGCGTCACACAATTATTTTTAATTTATATCATTTTTTTTTCAAATTCTCCTTGCATTGTATACGCTTCTGTAATTATGCACATTTCCCCAGTGAGGGCGAATGCCGACCGTCAGCAAGGTGCGATCGGCCAAAAACACCAAGTTCGGAATGTTTTCCCTTTTCCTCTTCTTTTTGTCGAGCTGGTGATAAAAGTCCGGGGAGGCGCAAGCAGATCAAGCGACTCTGTCGGAAGGGAGGCACAAACAACCGCGGGGCATTAATTTGAGCTTTTCAATAACTTTTGACTTGATAGTGCGCTCGCTCGCTCACTCACTCTCGCACACAGCCCACAGTCTTAAAAGTTGGGCGGTCTTCCTCCTTCCTCCTTCCTCCTTCCCGCCCGTCCGTCCAAGCCTCACCTCGCTCTTCAATCATTCCCTTTATTACTTTTGTCGTCGCTCCTCTCTCATCTCGCCTCTGCCGCCGCCACTCCAGCGCCACTGTCACTCTGCACTTGTGTCTCACGCCGAGAGGCTTTAACATCCCCGTCCTTTGATTGATGCCGCCTGCCTGTCGCAATGAAACGTCGCACGCGCAAAAACGTGTACACGCTTAGCCTAATTTGGGTGTTTGTCGTGTGCGTGGAGCCACTCGAGGTGGCGAGAGCGGCCTCCTTATTTCTCTATGATGTCCTCTGTTTGACATGTGTGCGTTTGTGCGTGTGTGTGTGTGTGTGTGTGTGTGTGTGCGTGTGTGTGTGTGTGCGCAGGTGAGGTTGGAGAGGGGAATAACGCGGGTTCACTCGCTCAACAATGTCAACCGCGCCCTGCAGATCTTGCAGAAGAACAACGTGAGTACAAAGTGCCTGCACGACCAAGCACAGCCCTCAACTTCACGGAAAACTACGCAGTCAGTCGGTCGGTTATTTGTTATTTTTTACGATGCGGAGTTCGAAATTTTGTTTTCGTGCGAGCAAACGGTTGAAAGCTCCATTTTTTTTTTCGATCAGTACCTTGAGTCGGGGCTGCAACCACCAGCTTCTCGGTTACTTTTCCGGAAACCTATTTTCAACGTCAGTGTTTCTCAACTGGTGGGTCCTGACCCAAAAGTGGATCGCAGAGCTGTTTTGATTGGGTCGTGGCTTTGTGGGCAGTTTCCCTCTTTTTTTTATTCAAGGGATTTTAAAATATATTTATTTATAGAGAAAATGGTTTGCGTTTATTTTGCAGGACACACAATTCAATTCAATAATTCATTTGCAGGACATGTTAGAAACCTAGCATTTTTATTTTTTTGGAACAAAATGTTTGGGTACTCCACCAGTTGAGGACCATTGTTCTACGTCAAGGTAAAATGGCCCTTTGAGTCACACTGAAGGCAAGACTTTCGCTCTTTCTGAAGTGAAATATATCAATAAAAGAAAAAAAAATATCAATAAAATCCATATTATTCTAATTGTTCAATCTATTCTTTATCCTGGACATCGTGAGAACAGACTCCAAGGAGAAAAAGTTCCCCAGTGAGAAGCATATTTAGCCACCCTCTGTTTTCTGACCCAGGGGTGCCATTGAGACATCTGCACCCTTTGTGACATCACAAACGGCTGGTTTCCATTACTGTCCCAGCACCTCTTTAGTTTGGTTGAGCAAGCAAAAGAAGCAAAGGAGGGACTTTATTCATTCCTGGGGAACACTCATCACATTCTCATGACGGAAACCGGTTGCAGGATCTATGGTTGAACTCGTCGTCTTGAAGATCCCTCCGTTTTTCTCTCCTCCAGGTGGAACTGGTGAACATCGGAGCGGCGGACATCGTTGATGGAAATCACAAACTCATCCTCGGGCTCATCTGGAGCATCATCGTCCACTGGCAGGTGGGACCCGCGATCCTCTCCCCGTCACCACACGCACATCCACTGTCGTTCATCAGACTGAGGTTGAACTCTGCTGATCAACCAGCCCCCTGCTGTGCAGTGAAGGGGGAAAAAAAAAAAAGAAAGAATTATTTCATGCAAGCGGGGGAGAAAATGGACGTCAGTGCCTCGAGGCTTGTTGACTTCCTGGAATGGAAGCAATTCAAAGTGAATGCTTCGAAATTTCACCGTGGATTTTACCGTTGCTGATGAAATCACGGCCCGAAGACGGCGGCACGGTTTCCTTTTTTTTTTTTTTTTTTTTTTTTAACTCGGATGCTCTGTGGTGAAAAGCACTGTTTGCCTTGGGAGAAGGTGAAAAGGCACCGGTCAGGGAAACCACTTCAAAGGAAACGCACCACCAGTCAAAAGTTTGGACACATACTTTTGATTTAATGGTTTTTCTTTCTTTCATCGTCATGACGATTTACAGTGTAGGTTGTCACTCAAGGCATCAAAACTATGAATGAACACATGTTGTGGAGTTTGAGTTATTTCACACAAAAAAGTGTGAAATAACTCAAACAAGTTTTAGATTTTAGATTATCTAGAATAGCCACCCTTCGTATAAAACATATGTCATTACATATTTAGCTATTTGACTTTTTTTTTTCTTTTGCCACATTAATCCACATATCTTGCTCATATATTTGATGTCTTCAGTATGGATCCACAGTGTAGAAAGTAGTAAAGGTAAAGAAGAAACAGGTGCATCCAAACTCTTGACTGGTAGTGTTTATATATATATATATATATATATATATATATATATATATATATACATTTATACGTATATATGTGTGTGTGTGTGTGTGTCTCCTCTTAATGGGCTTCTCCCAGCAGCCGCTGTGTATATGAAGCTGTTGGAGGCGGGTGGTGGTGCTGGTAGTGGGGGGTGGCGGCTAATGGCAAACATGCGATCCATTTAAAATACGTTTCGCTCCTCATTAGCTTCAACGGAGGCTAATGTCTCAATCCAGCTAGTTTTGGCATAGACATAATGATGCGGTTAATAGCACGAGCTATTGCGCCACGAGTGCGTGTCTGCGTGCGCATCTATTTACGCACGCGCGTGTTGGTGTGTGTGTGTGTGTGTGTGTGTGTGTGCGCATGCATGCAAATGAGGCGGTGGACTGGCTGCTACGCCCCGGAGGTTACCGCTGGAGCGGTTGTCGGCGCGCACGTGGTGGGAAGTTGTCAGACTGGAGGTGTGTGTGTGTGTGTGTGTGTGCGTGCGCGCCTGCTTGTGTGTGCAGCCTTTGCCGAAGCGTCCCTCCAATTAAAGTGGAAATGCATGCAGTGACCTACTCTCAAATGAGTCCCTTTTTTCTCCGGCAGGGCCGCGTTCAGTGTGCAGCGGCTCACAAACCTGACTGCTCTGCTTACGTGCGTGTGTGTGTGTGTGTGTGTGTGTGTGTGTGTGTGTGTGTAAGAGAAAGGGAAGAGCGCCCCGGGTGGGAATTCACCTCGACTCTGAATGACACCCCAACTTTATTAATAGGTTTAGTCGCACACTGAGTGTCTGAACGGCGCCACGACGTCTCTCCTGCCTCCCTCCCCTTTTGTTTTTTCATGCCGTCACTTTCACGACTGTCAGCGCAGTTGTGCGAACTACACTTTGCGTTTGTGCGCGTCGTTTTTTTTTTTCCAGGCGCTGAACTTGCTGCTAAACTCGTTTTTCTGTCATTCTCTCTCACTTTCCTTTTCTCTCCCCGCCGCCATCCAGCGCTCACACACACCGCCCGGCTGCGTGCAGTGTGTGTGTGTGTTTGTGTGTGCGGACGTGCGCGCGTGTGGAGCAGTGCATTAAAGCGTTCTGCTTGCTTTATGAGTTACGGGGCAGAGTGTCGGGACAAACAGCGCAGAGGAATTGTCGGGGGGGTGAAGGAGCACGAAGGAGAAAACCCTTTTGTGGCCTCCTCTGCCTGCCTCTGTGTGTGTGTGTGTGTGTGTGTGTGTGTGTGTGTGTGTGTGTGTGTGTGTGTGTGTGTGTAAATTCCCAGTGTGAGCGAATATGCACTCGAAAGAAATGTGAAAGCGCCGTGCAGCTGGGCAATGAAAGTCTCTCCGGCCCCCCACCCCCCCGCTGCCGAACAAGTGCTCCAAAACTGTCAGTCACAGCTGCCAAGCTGCCACACACACACACACACACACACACACACACACACACGTGTACTTTGACTGACTGAGCACTGCCATGCCAGAGTACATGCAAGTGCGTGTGTGTGTGTGTAAGACAAAACTTTGCTTGAGAAATGTTTTCTGTTGTTGTTTTTTTATGCTGATGTTGCTCCGCTCGCTATCATATTAGCATGTTTTTCAACATATATATATATATATATATTTTTTTTTTTTTTTCCGGCCAGAGTGAGCGCTCACAATTCTGGTAAGCATTGGGCGTCTCCTGGAAGCAGGGCCTCTCTTTGCAGCTGAAATCCAGATAATGTCTGCTGCTGATACAAATACACACAGTTCAGTGACATCAGTGCCACTTGGAGGCTTTTAGGATACAATCAAGCAGCCTCTCTGTATTGAAAGGAGCACATGAGGGCCCACTATTTTCATATTTAGTGTGGATCTGAATGATATATGATATATATATATATATATATATATATATATATATATATATATATATATATACACTATATTATCAAAGGTATTTGCTCACCTGCCTTGACTCGCATAAGAACCTGAGTGCCATCCCATTCCTAACCCACAGGGTTCAATATGACGTCGGTCGACCTTTTGCAGCTATTACAGCTTCAGCTCTTCTGGGAAGGCTGTCCACAAGGTTGAGGAGTGCGCTTAAGGGAATATTGAAAAACAACCCCACGCCATAATTCCTCCTCCACCAAATTTCACACCTGGCACAATGCAGTCCGCAATGTACCGTTCTCCTGGCAACCTCCAGAGCCAGACTCGTCCATCAGATTGCCGGACGGAAAAGCGTGATTCATCGCTCCAGAGAACGCGTCTCCGCTGCTCTATAGTCCAGCGGCGGCGTGCTTTACACCTCTGCATCCGGCGCTTCGCATTTGCACTTGGTGATGTATGGCTTGGATGCAGCTGCTCTGCCATGGAAGCCCATTCCGTGAAGCTCTCTGCGTACGGTACTTGGGCTGATCTGAAGGCCACATGAAGTTTGGAGCTCTGCAGCAATTGACTGTGCAGAAAGTCGGGCGACCTCCTTGCACTGTGCGCCTGAGCATCCGCTGACCCCGCCCCCTCAGTTTACGCGGCCGACCGCTTCCTGGCTGAGTTGCTGTTGATCCCAAACTCTTCCATTTTCTTAGGATAAAGCTGACAGTTGACTGTGGAATATTTAGTCATTTAAAAATGTTTTCTTTGCTACACAATTTCACACATCTTGCTAATGTATGTTGATGTCTCCAGTATCTCTACAATGGAGAAAGTTGTTAAGGAAAAAAAAGAAAAGCATTTCAAACTTTTGACTGGTATGTAATAAATAGACGTGAAATGTTAACGTGTTGAGTCACCTGCAGGAAACCTGAACTGTGTTGCGTTTGCTGAATGTTGTGTGTGTCGGGTCGGAAGTGTGACTCCACTCTTGTGCTGTTGCGCAGGTGAAGGATGTGATGAAGGATGTGATGGCGGGCCTTCAGCAGACCAACAGTGAGAAGATCCTGCTGAGCTGGGTTCGTCAGAACACGCGACAGTATCCTCAGGTGGGTTCCTCCCCCTCCCTCACTGCACTCTGGCTCTCACACACACACACACACACACACACGCACACGCACACGCACGTCTGCTCTCAAAATAACAGGCAGTGAAAATGGGAAATTTTATGAAAATGTGGTGGAACTCAGCAACAAAAAAAAAAAGTTTCAAAATGGTTTTTGATTCTCGAGTTCCGAAAGAAGTCTTTTGGAATCCTCCTGAGAGTGACTTGAATTTTACATTTGAATCCATTTAATTAAGAGAAATTTAACAATATAAAAGGAGAGAGGCTTCATAAAATATTAAAACATTCATTCTATTTATAAATTGATGGGAATGCTGATTCATCCATGACTCATTGTCGTATTCATTTAGCCCAAGTGGTGTAGTTGCATTCGGCGCTAGCCAAAATTACTACCTGGGAGCTAACTGAAGTGCTTCATTACACAGCTGCAAATCATAATCAGCCGTTAACACAGTCACAAGTCTCATTCACAGCCTTTGCCGTCTTGTTTGTGCTTTGACGTCACAAAAGCAGCAGTGTGTGTGTTGTGCGTATCTCTAACACTCGATAAGTAAACTGAAGAATTATAGCCTGACGCAGGCAGTGTTTAACCCAGCAGCCGTGCTAATCTGAATCTATCATTATTATGATTAAGGTTCTCTTACTCCTTCATTTTCTTGCTTTTTGCGATGATCGCCTTGTGCAGATCCTCCACATACCTGCAAAAAGTTTGATTAGAATTCGCTTCACATTCGGTGGACGCTCGACTCTTTGGTTGAAAAACCTGCAATGGATGATATAATGAACTTTCTGTGCTCCCTGCCCCGCCGCCATAACTACCTCGTTATGGTTTTTCTATCATCGCACCGTTTTGGTTCTATCTAATTGGATGTCACAATCCCATCTCCCCCCCTACCCCCCTCCCCCCCTTGAACAGATTGTCATGAAATTTTGTGGACAGATAGGGATCGGGCCAAGGAATAAAATGGACAAGGTGTCTGGTGGCGGTCCAGGTCTGGAATTAGCGCCTGCAGATAATTGTCGTGTTAGCGCCGCGCGTGAGAAGAGGAGCAAGCCCAAGTCCGAGGAATTCAACTCCTGGGCCGGGAATTACTGAGTTGATTTTTTTTTCCGCTTTGTGCAATTTCCACTGGGCAATTTTCTGTCCTTGGGTTTTATTGAAGCATTTGGGCTTAATTGTTTAACTGGACGACGGCATCTGCTGCGGTCGGCTGTCCACGAAAACTAAAAGCCCGAGCAGTATTTCAATGTCAGCTGCGAACAGAAGATAACAAAATTTCTTTTCTATTTTTTTCAAAACACAATTTGGTTCATTTTGTGTTTTAAACTTCATTCCCCTTATCTTTTCCCCTTATAGAAGGGAAAAAGATGGTTTCAGCACAATGTAGGTGTCAAAAATTGACAAGCTGGTGGAGTGGCGGTGGTGGCGGTGGCGGTGGCGGCGGCGGCGGCGGCGGCGGCGGCGGCGGCGGCGGCGGCGGCGTCTCAGTGACAGGTGTCATTCTGGCAATTCACGTGTCGGCCCTCTAATATCCATTATCTCCATCCTCAGGTCAACGTGGTGAACTTCTCCAGTAGCTGGAATGATGGATTGGCCTTCAATGCCCTCCTTCACAGCCACAGGTATGCTCAATCTGTGTGTGTGTGCCCGCGTGTGTGTGTGTGTGTGTGTGTGTGTGTGTGTGTGTGTGTGTGTGTGTGTGTGTGCGTGTGGCAGACAATAAAGTCTGAGACCAGGAGGAAGTATCTCCCATGTGATTGATTTGGCTGCCTAAAGTGTGCCCGTTCACTCTTCTCTCTCAGTAAATATACTTTGAGCCCATTAGGGCTCCGGGTCCAGGAAACAACAGAGGCATAAATAGCCAAAGAAAAAGGCAGAGATGCTCCCGAAACTCCAAGCACGACAGCATCCTGTCCGTTCAATGCTCACCCGGACCGCAGTCTCGGCCTTCATCGTCTCCTTTTGCCCTTTCGCTACGTCACTTTTCGCTCACTCGAGGAACTCTGAACTACAGGAGTCAGGAAAAGACAAAAATTGCATAAATATTTCAATACCACATTTATTTCACAATATCACAATGATTAATACAAGTTTGCTTTGGCCTCTACAGTTGCAAGAGGTGCGCAGAGTGGAGGCCACATGGCTTCCAGGCAATTATGCGTACGTTGAACTGCTGCTGGCTCACGTTTGTTACCTCAAGACTTGTTGAAGCTACATTGATGAGGGGAAATTCATGGCATCTGTTGGGAAAACACTGTGCACACACAGCGCTACTGTGATTGGATCAAACTTCGACAGAGGTCTCTATATATACAGGGAAGTACTTACACAAATGAAATATTTTTGCAGGTTTTTTTGTCTTTTCCTGGTGCGCGTGTGCAGTATTTTGGCTGACTCTGTGTTTCAAGTTCAAGTAAAGCGTCCAGGCCACTTGCGGAAGGCAAGTCCTTGTGTTTGGTGAGCCATCCGGTCAAAGCCTCGATTCTCTGAGACGCCTTTGCATGTGATTTAGCACTTAATCAATTCAAAGTTGATGGATCGACGTTGCCGTTATTGTTGTTATTAATATGATTAGCGTTACGAAGAGTATTGCCACTGTTATTTTCGAAAATCTATCCATCCATCAATATTACATTGTTCCTTTATTCTCCTCTTCTGTAGTTAACCCCTCCTCCTTTTGTTAATTGCCCCTTTCCTTTTTCTTCTTTTATTTCTATATCTATATCAATACAATTTTTTTTTCAACTGCTATATTTACACACACGCGCACACATTGATGTTGTCGCTTGTTATTCGCTCTGTCTTTCAATGTCGCTGTATTGTTCGATTGCGCAATAAAAATGTAATAAAGCACGTGAGACACAAAACAAGAAGTTGATCAGTCGATCAGTTGATCGATTGACCTAATTTTGGCTTTCGCTAGTTTTATATTCGACATTATTAATGCCTTTGTCGCCATGAAGCCAGCGGCATACCAATGGGGAGCATTAGTATTGCGGTGAGGCGGCAGCCGGCTCAAATTGAACTCCTGTACGTACATCCAAATCATTTTGTTTCCGTCAGTGCGCGGCCCTCAGGGGGGACGGCCGAACTCGCTGACCCCCCCCCCCCCACCCCCCCCTTATTCCGTCGCCGTCCCCGGCCGCCAAACAATCAGGGGGGCGACGCCGCGAGGCGGTTGCCAATAAACCCGGAATGGCCGGGAATACACAAGAAAGTCGACGAACAAATTAGTTTGTGAATGGATTCCGGATGAGCGGCTGATTTGAAGTTGTCTGGTTCTGCCTCGTACGGATGTATACCTGGGAGGGTTCAGGTCCCGGCCCTGGACTCGTGTAATTATGGATTAAATCAGGGGCCGCCGGCCGGCCCGAACATCTGCCTGCGGAGTTTGCACATGAATACGGAATGAGAGATGACAAGAGGCCGCAGCCGCCAGTCTGAGTCTCGTCTTTCGTGTCCGGCGGAGGATTGGCTCTAATTTAGGCGGCAGGATTTGACCCAGGTTGAAGTGCTTTGTGTCCAATTTTTCCACAGAAAAAAATGGGTTTCATCGCCGCCATCCAAATTGCAGCGTTGATTGACATGGTTTTCTCTGATTTGCACTCTTTATGGGTTTTTTTTTTTAGAGGCACGTTCCAAACAATCGGCTAGCATGGAAGCGGCTTGGTGCGAGTCACTGAGCGAATCGCAGCTCTGGTCGATTTTTAAAAGAACGACTCGCTCAGGACTCGTGAGTCACTGTTTCGCAGGGATACGGCGTCGCTGAGCGACTGACTAAGCGTGTGGTTGCTTGGCTGTGGCTACAAGATGCACGGGTGCTGACCGAAAGTAGTTCTAAAAATAACCCTGACAGCATCAGCTGAGGGAGGGGGTTAATTAAAGTCAATCTAGGGGCAATAAGAGGAAAACGATATTTCTGACCAAGCTTTCGCTTTAGAAAATGCCCCGCATCTGCTTTCACTCATCGAATCAATCAGGTCAGGGCCGCTCTGTGGCCGGATGCAGGCTTCTCGGGAGGAGAAGTCAGTTGGCTGAGCGTGTTTGTGCTGGATTCCAATGAGTTGAAGCATTTTCTTTTCTCTCCTTTATTTTGCAGACCTGAGCTTTTTGACTGGAGCTCGGTGGAGAAGAAGATGTCCGTAATCGACAGGCTCGAACACGCCTTTAGTAAAGCAGAACAGCACCTGGGGATAGAGAGACTGCTGGACCCTGAGGGTAACTAACGCGTCGACACACACACACACACACACACACACACACACACACGGTTGTCATTCCAGAGATGAGTGGAGCTCCCGTCGCATTTCACGCCATCCAATCATACGCCTTTAATTGACCCGAACGTGTGTGTGTGTGTGTGTGTGTGTGTGTGTGTGTTGGTGGGCCGTTGCCATGGTCGCGATAATTGCGGTCACCTTGCCGGAAGGGCTCGACCAGTGAGGCGCTCGGGTGACCAACAGGTCGGCAAAACTGAGTTGTGTTGAGTCGGATCTCACGGTGTCCAACATCTGACCCGAGAGCAGTTTCACGTCGTCTTTGTTGGAGCTGGAACGACTAATCCACCCCAATCAGATAGAAAAAAAAAAAATCCAATTTGACATTGGCTGTTGTTTCGGTTGATTGTTTAATCGATCGATCGAAGCAAGAAAAGTAACCAATCCAATTAATCGACTACAAAACTACAAACTGCAGCTCTGATTCTAGTTGTTACGTTTCTTTGTTCCAAATTGAATACCTGCAAGTTCACCTCGTTGTCCCATGCTTCACATTTTTACACCAACCTCATGAGACAATGGTGAACATTGCGGAGCGGCATTCTCCCAATACACACAAAGGGAACAATTCATCAAACGTCACACAAGTGCCGCCACAGCTGAAAGCACGCTGCCAGTGTCATGAAGCCATCGCAGAGCCAACAAACTTTATTTATACACAGTCGGTGCCTGTTTCCATTTTGAAAGTTTACGAGGTTGCAACTGCGAGCTGCGACACATTTGTCACGCCGAGTGAAAAGAGCCAGTTTTGGCTGCGTAATTAGTTGGTGCGACACCTTTTTGTGGGTCTACATGGTCTTTTGATGACTTGCACGTGTGCAGCGTCGCCTTTTCCAAGTCGCTCCTCTTCATTTCCCTTCACTATAGAGTGCCGCCTTCGGGCTCGCCGCCAAGACAATGGGGGGGTCTTTGTAATCCCTCGCTTTAATCCACAGAGACAACACATCATTATGAATATCATTGATCTCGGCAACAAACACTCGACAATCGCTCGCTGGCAGCCCGTGAGGTAATCAGGTAGAATTGTCATGCGGCAAAGTCGACCGTCCGAACCCTCCCGGCCCCCCCGCCGCTTCGCCGCTGAACGTTTCGCTGTGCCGCGAGTGGAGAGCAGATTGCGTTCGCCGTGTTTGTCGAGCTGTCAAGAATTTGAGAAGCGTTTCAAGTAGCGCTCTCTCAAAGACGGAAGCGAGCTTTAAGGCCTCCGTCAACAACGACCGCTTGGTTTTAATCATCCCGTTTCCTCTTTGTCTTCTGTGCCACCCCCTCATCCCCCGCCACAAACACATTGTCTCTTATTGTTGTTTTTTTTTGTTGTTGTTTTTTTTTACTAAAGCCGTTTGTCGTGCTCAACCTCAATGTTGCCGGGTGCCTCATTTCTAGTCACCTGTCAGCCAAAAGGAACTTAAGCATTAATTAAACAAAGCTTCCATTTGTTCACCATGAGTTTACTTCTTGGATTTCTTCCCTTTTTTTTTTTTCCTTTCCTTATTGATGATAAAAGGTATGCGCAAAATGCACAAGGAGGAGAAATCAGAACAAGCAAGCATGTGTGTGTGTGTGTGTGTGTGTGTGTGTGTGTGTGTGTGTGTGTGTGTGTGTGTGTGTTGTGGTAATTTTGCCTTAAAAAAAAAAAAAACTCTCTATTAAAAAGTCTCCACAATATCAAATTGGGCCAGTAAGTACAAACTATTTATGGGCTTTTGGACCAGTGATGGAATTACAAGATGGGCCTCAGAAGGAGTGAATTTGAAAGGCACAAACTTTGATTGGATTACATTTTAGATTGCAGCGCTCTTTCAGTTGAGTCCCTCTCCCGAGCTCGCCAGTGAACTGCGCACACAAATCTGGATAACTTGTCCACCTTCTTCTTCTTCTTCTTCTTCTTCATTCGCCCCGACTACAAAACACGCAGTAAGGCAGCTGCATTGTCCACGCTGGGCTTCCGAGGATTATGTTTAGTTTTGTTTATTACGGATCCCCATTGGCCATCACCATAGTGAAGACTATTCTTCCTGGCGTCCACATAAAAAGACAGACACTGCAAACATAAAATTATACAGTCAACAACAAAATACTTAGCGAGCAGCACTCACCTGTTAACACCAAGAAATATGGTGGTGCAAGATGGAAGCTAACTGGGAGCAAGACTCTTGATCTATGCATGTTCTATATATATTAATAAGAACCGTTCTCAGGGTAGGAAAACCAAATTACTTTTGTTGTGCTGTGAGTATGCACTTTTATTAATGTAGTCATTTGAAGTACGATGAGCTCTTACCAATATAAAAATATCACAAATTAACCCAAATTTTACACACTGGACCTTTATCGCACTGTGCCCCATTCGCGGCCCTTGCTCAGTGACCGGTGCTCCCAACGGGACATGAAAAGCACTGGTCTTTACTTATTTATACTCACTTCCAACCCCCTGCTATCCCTGGCGTTTAGAATGTCCAACTCTGAGTTGCGTAAAAGCTGCAAAGGAAACATTCCTGGGGGAGCGTCTTATCCCTCTTTCAGCCGCAGACCCCACAGTCCCTGGCTTTTGCCCTTCTTGTGTTTTTCCTCAGCATCGCTGTGCTCGAGCGAAACGCCGTGTTTCGATTGGAGCGCTGAGCCACCTGCTCAAAGGACGGTGGTTTATTCCTCATTACGCCATCAAAGCTTTCAGTCTAATAAACTCTGCCTTGCGTTTTTGGGACTCCTCTTCTTTCCTCCTCATCCATCCTCTATTTATCTCACGCCTTTGTGTGTTTTTCCTCTGCAGACTTCCCCTCTAATTCCTCTTTCTTGCCGCCGTCGTGCTCTCGAGCCTTTGTTCGCTCCCTTCGCCGGAATCAAAGCTGACATCCGGCTTCATCCGGCTTCTGCTGTTCTTGGAGTTTTATCTCTCTGTAGCCATATTTTCTTATTACGGGGCAAAAAAATATTGAATATTGTCTGAACACGCTTCTTGCAGTCCCGCCCCCCCCCCCCCCCCCTTTTTTTTTTTTTTTATCAGATCGACTCCGGCGTGTGGCAACAAGAGGGATTTCTGAGAGAACTGGCGGGGTATAACTTGACGAACGAGCGCTCTCAAAGCGAGACATTTAGAAGTGAAAGACGCAAGTTTGAGGCAAAGCAATCTCTGTTGTGCAGTGCGGACCCAGGTGGGAGCGGTTCAGGGCTGGAAGACTTTGATTTCCTTATAGATGGAAGAAGTGTTGAAAACATAGCAGTATTTAGCAAAGTGCAAAATACATCTTGCTGCACAATTTTGATAGATAGATAGATACTGTATATTCATAGATCCATAAATATATAGATACATAGACATGCTATTCTGTAATAGCGATGTAAAATGTAAAGGATACTATTAAGTACTCAGTATCGGTGAGTACTGAAATGCAAGAATTCGTACTCTACTTGTTCTGTAAAAAAAGTGGTATTGGCGAATCTTTAGATTTACAGCACCCTGAGGCACTTGAAGTGACACGGGGATACTGAAGTATACTGTACAGCACCACTTTCCATTGTGTAAACTAAACCAAATAACAACAAGCAAGAGTTATGACCGCGCCGCCCCAGTAAGTATAAGTAAAAGAAGAGCATTGTGGTTTGTTTTGGTTTTTTTTTAATACTGGAGGTTGAATGAGGTAGTTCTAATTATGCCGCCTTAAAAGCAGGAAGTGGAGCCAAGAGACAAATATCCTGTGATGCTTTTAATATCCCTCCCTCTCCCCCTCCGTCTCAGACCCTCTGAAAATGCATTGAGTTGGCTCCGCACAGATGCTCGGAGAGCAGCGGCGCCTCGCAACAAGGCGGGGATACGGTTTTATGGTGTTCTTAAGAAGAGGCGGAGACAAAAGCGCTGAAAGTGGGGTAGAACAATTGGGCTTAGAGTGTCAGAACACCATCCATCCATTTTCTATCCATCTATCTATCCATCTACCAACCACTGAAAGACCTGTTGCTTGAAGCCAGGCCAAAATGATTTAAAAAAAAAAAAAGATAATTATTCAAATCTAGTTCCCTAATTTCATGAACTATTGGCGATGCTTTTCCTTTTAGGCTTCTTGCGGGTTGTTCCTTCAAACAGGTTCTGTCATAAAGGGCAAGTTGTTCACGTTGCTCAACAATTTTTTTTTTAGCGACTCAAACGATCCCTTAATCGAATCGATTGATGTAAGCACACACTGGATTAGTCAATAACAAAAAGATCAGCGACATTCCGCATCACACGGTCCCTGCTGGGAAGCGGGCGGCAGTAAGATTTCTCAACTTAAATATTGTTCCTCTGTCCCGCAGCGCAAACAAGCCCCCCCCATCTGCCTCCAAGAAAAAGAAAGTCCTCAGAACTGCGAGACGCCTCCTGTGGTGCTGCTGCATCCCGCTGCGGTTCTCGGTGCCTCTCCAGTCTCTCGGACCGGCCCTCGGAAAGCGCCGACACACAGAATAATGCATGTGGCGGCGCTCCGGCGCACCTGCTGGAACCGCTTCAGCTGAAGCCCGAGCAGCCACAGGCGCGATGGAGCGTCTGAATCAATTACCAACTGCCTTCCTGAGTTGGATCTTGACGCTGATAAATCAGCATTCCGCGGCTATGCTATGCTATGCTATGCTATGTTATGTTTTTGGCGGACTACTCGCGTGCCGGACTGCGTGACTGTTTTGCACCGTGACCTCCGGCGCTTTCTGGGAGATTCCAAAATATTTGTCCATACTTCTGATGATAAAATATGCACAATTCAGAGCCCCAAAGATAATAGAATAAAATATAGAACAGAGTAGAAAAGAGGGACTTTGCTGATCCCATATTGGGAACCGATGCTGTAGCAGCAGTAAAAAATACAAAAAATAACACTAATAATAATGATAATCTATACAGTAATTACAAGAAACAGTCAAGTGAATCTATATACAACAAACAAACAAGAGCAAGATGTGCAAAAGTCAGTCAATTAATAATGCTAATAATAATAACGAGAAGAAGAAGAGGAAGAGGAAGAAGAAGAAGAAGAAGAAGAAGAAGAAGAAGAAGAATGAGAAGAAGATTTGATTTTTACAACCACATTTTATTTACAGAAAGAAACCGAAAAATAAGCACCTTTTAAACAGTGAAATAGAATTCTGGAAAAAAATAAAAATAAATAAATAAATAAAACAAATACATAATAATAATAATTAACGATAAAAAAAAACAAGCCAAAAAGCAACATTCAATCTTTCAGTGTGTTAAAAAAAAAAAAATCTCTATTTAAAATGGCACACAAAATGTTTTTGTAGCACCAGATGGCTGAAACGCATTCGAGATCTTTCAACCTTTTAAAAAAGGAAAATTCTAGCTGGATTCTGCAACGAAGGTTGCGGCGCCACACCAACGTTGCATCAGTACTGGAAAGACCTTCTATTTAACCCTAACCCTAACCCTAAATTGCCATTTTCGCTTCGCCAACAATGAAATTTAAGAGCAGCCAAGAAGAAGAAGGAGAAGAAGAAGACCCACGCTCCACGACAGGGCCTACAGGGCCAGGATACCGGAGCCGCTACTATACAATACGATATTTTTTTAATATCATCGAATTTCTAAATTGGAACAGATGTCCCTGACCTCTTCGTGTTGTTGCGATTTTCTTTACCTTTGGAAAACCCAGGAGCGAAGAATTTGGACGAGGCTTGACGATACAGTACATAGGAAATACTTGGCTTGCCATTGAATGGTATTAAGGGCAACCCAAGGCAGTAGCTCGGATACAGTCATCAATCCATACAAATACAATATCAGGATTCAAATGTGTTGCCAATGCGTGACACTGGTACAGGCCAACACCAACACCGGTGTCGACGTCGTCCATATGGCTTGAAAGATGAACAACCAAGCAAACTAAGCGAGAAATTCTCCCACTTTTCCCCAGATGTGGCCGTGCCGCACCCCGACAAGAAGAGCGTCCTCATGTACGTGACGTCGCTCTTCCAGGTGTTGCCCCAGAGCATCTCCATGGAAGCCATCGCCGAGGTGGAGACGCTGCCGCGGCCCGCCTCCACCACTGTCATGCGGGTGACCACGGAGCAGCACTATGAGATCCAGACTCAGCAGCGCTTCTCCCAGCAGGTTACACACTTTCTTTTTCTTTTTTCTCTCTTTTTCCAGGCGACCGCGAATGAAAATGCTTCACTTTTTTTAGGCCATGAACCCGCCAGTTGGGTCCCCCCGCCGAGAGAAAAACGCTGTGGTTTACTCTAATTGAGGTCCTCTGGTGTCCCAGAAAAATGAGCGCGACTCGACAGCAAAAAAGGAAAATGTGGAGGAAAATTACCAAGCTGACAAGATTTTTCATTTATTTATTTCATTTTCTGCTTTTTTTTGTGTGTGTGAATGTGTGTGTCTCTAATTTCGGAGCCACGGGTCAAACACAAGCGGCCCTCCGGCAAGCACAAAGTGATCATTTTGACCGCGGCAGGGAGACCAAACTGACTTGTACAGCCAAAGACAACTTTTAATTGCTTGCTTTGGACAAATGAACGTGTGGATTTTTCTTCTCAAGTGGTTTTCAAACTCGTGCAGCCACGTGTTTAGACGTCTGTCCCTGGAGAATTCCTATGGCAAAAAAAACTTTTGTGCAAGAGCTCTGCTAAGAACTTTCAAAAGATGTTGTAAACACCAATCAATGTAAAAGAATTGCGAATCCACTCTATATTTAACACTCGTTTGTAGTTTGTTCATTTAGGGTAAAAAAAAAAAAAAAATACACAAGAAACGTTCCTTCCTTTTGAATGTACGAAAAAAACTAAAGCGTGAAAAAGTAATTTTTAAACTCCAGGTGTTAACATTGGTGGCAAACTAGCAAGTTGACAAGTTGAGACCAGCAGATATCTGAGGTAGATAGATAGATCAAGTCTTATCTTTAAGGTCCAAATCCAGCATCCACCTTAAAACAATCATCTCGATCTCTTTCCACGCGTGTTTGGGTTATAGACTTGAATTTCAAATGAATAGTTGTATCATTTGAATAAACAAAATGATCATCATTGTGAGAATTACATTGTTCATCAGTTGGTGGAGCATCAATAATTAGATTGGAAAGATGGAAAGATGAAGAACGTGGGTGGGCAAACTTTTTGACTGGTGGGGCAACAATGGGTTCTAAAATGTGACAGGGAGGGGGGGGGGGGGGCCGGAGCAGCAGCAGATGGATGGAGTGTTTTGGTGAGCCACCTCATAGGAGGAAAAAAAATCTATCATGGCGTATGTAGAAAACATGTTGCTGTAATGTCCATTGACAATGAACCAAAGCAAAGTTACAACAGAACCAGTGTCTTTGAGGCCCCACGGTGTTGAGCTCTTTATTGAAATGACTGAAAACACGGAAAAATGGATGAAATACAGCTGTTTTATGACTGGCTGACTATTCATATAATTTCTTCAATTTCCCCGGCCCGTAGTTTACCCATGTCCTCAACCACAGTGGACCAGTCACGAGTTGAATGTCCAGAGAAAGGGGCACCGAGTTGAACCAAACTTTTATTGGTAAACGGAATCATCAAAGTGGGCCCCAGAAACGAGTCGGCGGCTTTGCAGCGGCTTTTTCTTGCTTGACGGCGACCGCTAAGTTGTGCTCGTTAACATCTCAGCGAGAACCTGCGTCTCTCTCCGAGCGCTCGCATTTGAAAGATGGAAACGAGGGCGCCGGCGGGGACGCGACTTCCCCTCCGACGCCGACTCGTTTAACCGCCGCCGCGGGGCAGACAGTCAGTCGATGCCTGTCACCAAACAATTTTGAAAGTCTTTGAATGTGAATTTGAAGATTAGCGGGCTTCTGTTTGTTCACTTTTTCGAAACGCACTCGGAATGGCGCAGAACAAAATTGTTTGAGAGATATAACGCAGCACTCGCGAGCAATTTGAAGGTTGTTTTTTTTTTTTTTTTCCCCCCCCCTCCTGAGTGGATTTGAAAAACAAGAGAGGGTTTTTCTTTTTAAGTCGTGACAAAAGTCGGCGGGAGGCTTTAAGTTCAGTATTCGTCTTGATTGGACTTGAAAGCATTACTTTTTGGTTTTCTTTTGTTCATACAAGTAATTAAATAGTTTCTACCTGCCTTTAAAAACGTAACCATTACAAGACGCATTTGAGACTTTAAATTATTAACTGCGTTTTTTTTCTTTTTCGAGCGGCGATTCACTTTACATTTGGTGCATGATTAGGCAGCTGATGCAGCCTTGAGGCTTTTTCTCTGAATGATTTGAAAATGCACCACCTGCACTCGGTGACGCGACTCCTCGTCCAAGAATGTGACGCGTCACACCAGGGATAAAAGTTTTTCACGCCTCCAGACAAAGCCGAGGCTGAATTGTTCAACTCAGCCTTGTGCACCAATGAACTCAAAACTCGTCTTGCTTCAAATCGCCTGAGCTAAAAAAAAAAAACACACATTTTTTTTAAAATTTAAAAGTACATTTTCAAAAACTCAGTTCAAAACATATATACATATATATACATACACATATATATGCATATATATATACTCATACTATATTATATGATTTTATATTATATAATATAATATACATATTATATACATCACATATAGTTTGGTTTGTTTTTCTTTATTTGTTTTAAATTCAATTATTTAAGTATAAAATTTGATTGAGTTTCACCTTTATTCTCTTCACATCTAGGCTCCTTTTAGCGCTCATAAATGAACAATAAATAAATGAATAAATAACTAAACAGCACGACTAAAACAGAACAGAATAACAGAGAACCATCATTTGTTGCTTTTATTTCCAACAGCCGCAGCCAGAAAAACCAAAGCTTTGGCTCGTGGCCTCACGTGTTCCGAGGCTGCTGGGCGATAACTGGTTGCGAGGACGAGGACAGACGGCCCGAATAAAAGCGCAATAAAGAAGCAAATCGCACACATTGGGTGTGGTGTGCCCAGAGTTACGGCTGGGAATATTATGGTCCCTCCGGCTTTGAATGACCACGTTTCCTCCTTCAGCCTCACTGGCTTCGTGTCCATGACCCCCAGAGTTGCGCAAAACCTAAACATCGCAATAAAGAACTGGTCATGGAAACACTCAAACTTGGAAAACCCTCTCCGATGTGGCTAAAAAGGTTTTGACGCTGTCATGAGGTGGTTTTTCAGACGTATCCATATAGAGCAGGGGTGGCCAAACTTTATTTGCAGTGAACCAACCACGGGGGGGGGGGTGATATATGACTGCCTTCACACGGGCCGGACAGAGACACACAGCGGGCCGGATGTGGCCCGCGGGCCGTAGTTTGGCCATGCCTGATATAGAGGAATATCGCGGTGTCATGTGACGTACGGGGTCACGTGACCAGTTGACTTGAAGTGAAAATGATGCGTTATGTTTGGACGGAGGAGGAGGAGGAGGAGATGGAATATTTTATTGCAAGTTATCAAAGAGCAGAATATAACAACCATTATTGACAGCAAACAACACCGAAATCCCGAGGGTTTGGCGAGAGTCACGGCTTCACGCCGTCCAATGGAAACACCTGCAACTCAAAATTGTAATTGTGGAAATATCGCTTTTATCTTGCGAAAAACTGTCATGGAAAAACGCAGCTCGTGTCTGGAGAGGCTGCAGGTGCAGTGGTCCTCCAGGGACGCGGAGAGTGACAGGGAGGGAGTGAGAGAGGTGGGGTTTTCTTTTTTAATCTTTTTTTTTTTTTTTTTCTTAGCAAGGTGCGACGACGTATACGAGGACGTAGGGAAAGATGACGAGCGCCAGGAACAAGTCAGATGGCAATAAAACCAAAGACATGAGGGCGAAGGGGGGGGGGGGGGGGGAGTAGCCGACAAGGTCTATTATCTGCCTCCTCCCTCCATCTGTCATCATCAGAGTGCCGCTGTCAGCACCTCCTCAGCTCCTCCTCGCCACACAACCACCTGGGACTCTGGGAGAGCAGAGCTTAAAAAAAACAACAAAAAAAACTAAGAATTTAGAGTTTGAGGGAGTTGGTTGGAAACCGTGTTTTCGCCAAGGTGCCACGTCCATACAGCGCAAAATGCTTTGATCTGGCAGGCCTGCGCAGATATCACAACCTCTAATAGAAAAGAATAGAATAGAACACCTTGATTGATCCCACACTGGGGAACTTTGCTACTTGGAGCAACAAAAAGTAGAGTGCAAAGAGAAGAAAAAATTATATATATATATATATATATATATATTTAAAAATAAAAAAAGATATTTATTTTTGAGGTGTTTTATTGCATGTTTATGAAATGCAAATTGGTTAACAAGGTGAATTTATTTCTATACATATAGATCTGAGCTGAGTCGGTCATTGGCGGGAACTTATCTGCCCATGTCTTCGCACCTGCATTGCATCAAACCGTCCAGTCAGAAGGTCTGGACCAGGCTTTTCAATCCAGCTCGCTGAATTTGAAGAAATGATGTTAATAGTGAGTGAGTCATAAAATAGCTGTCCTTCCTCCGTGTTTTCAGTGTTCTCAGGGTCATTTCAATGACGAGCTAAAAACCGTGGGGCTTCAAAGACGCTGATTTTTGTTGCAACTTTGCTTTGGTTCATTTTCAGTTTTCATTAAAGCTGCATGATGATACATTTTCTACACATCCCTCATACATATTTATAGGCCCCTCTGTCAAATTTTCGAAACCCATTGTGGCCCACCAGTCAAAAGGTTTGCTCAGCCCCGGTCTGAAATGTGCAAACAAATCATAAGTTGTCTTTGGCATCGTCGGCCTCGATGAATTTCTATCAAACGCAGAGTCGAATGCCGCAATCATAAAAAAATAAAAAAAAAAATAAGGAGAAGAAGTGGGAAGTAATAAAAATGGAAATAGCTTTTGGGTCAACTTCAAAATCCTTGATGTTGCCCTTAAAATTTTATTGTTTGTAAAAAAAAAAAAAAAAAGGATTCTCATTAAAATGTAATAGTTTTGGTTGCACCTGTGATATATAGTCAACTTTTGTTCAGCTCACTTTGCGTTCAAAAGGGATGTTGCAGAATTATTTTTTACGCGATTTACTTAACATTTTTCAGTAAACGTGATAAATTTGTTCTTTTTTTCTTGATTTTGTCACAGCTTTTTTTTTGTTTTTCGTGAGCTCCAAGACTCCACCCAAAGTTGCGCGGAGAAAAATTAAAAAAAAATAAAAAAAAATAAGACACCTCCAAAATATGAAATATGCACACACCCCTGGTGGTGGAAGGCCTCACAGGAGGTGTGGACCATAAACCGGCAATTTTGTCTCGCGCAAAAACAAAGTCCACAACATCTGGAGAGAGGGAGCGTGGATTCCCTCCCCTTTGTGAATAATTCATGGTGCACGCACACACATTGGCAGGAGTGATTCAGTGAACAGCAGCAAACACGCACATATGCACACACCTGGTGGTCATTGTTTTTCCTCTGCTTTATTCGGTCTTGCTGCACCACTGCACTTCCTGGCTGACCTCAAGCTAAATGTCAAGGCAAACTGCACTTTCGCTTGCAGCTACTGTCCTCTGGTAAATTATTTAGCACCCGCACACTCGTGTCGCTGCGGTTACAGTATCGACTGGAAGCTCTCAAAAAAATAACTTTTTTTTTCCCACAAAAGTTTTGATTCCTTTTTGTAACGTTCACACGTTCTCTGAAGCATACGTGTGGACATTTCCAAGTCTGTCATATGGACTTGGTTGAACCATGTGGAATTCAATTTGTGGTAAAAGTACAGTCGCTAACTCCCTAATCTTAAAGGTTCTGTATGGACGGCCTCTGAAAATAATGACCCCTGTCCTTTTTTTTCAAAGTTATTTGTGGGCGGGGGGTTCTTTATCATAGAATAATTCTGAAATTTGGGGCAAAAAGAGTCAATGACTTTATGGCCAAAAATGATTATATTATATTATGGATGTGACAAAGGGCACTGAGCCCTCTAGGTCAGTGTTTCCCAACCGCTGGGTAGAAAATGGGACGGCGTTTTTTCATTTTTGTGGAATGAATTTGAGTGCTGTCGAATAGCTTTGGGTCGCGACTTCATGGTAAGGAAAAAAAAAAAGAACCACTGATCCAGGTATCCGTTTTAGTCGGAAGCTAAAACTTGCGTCCCGGAGTTCTGTGGTTTCACAGACCAATGTGTCAAGCAATTTGGACCAAGGTGAAACAATGTGGGAGCTTTCACATTTGGAAGCAACCACACAGACGAGGCGAGATCGGGACGAACTTGGCCAATGGGATGTTAGCGCAGGAAGTAAGGTGAGAGAGGGAGAGAGAGAGAGAGAGAGAGAGAGAGAGAGAGAGAGAGAGAGAGAGAGAGAGAAGGTTAGAAGTTTATAAGGAGAGGGGAAGAACCAACCGGCGCCGCTTGGCTGGGCTGCTCGAGTGCTTTGACGCTGTGCTGCTTCTCTGTCGTTGACTTTGCCGTAACAGCGTCTGTTGCTGCCTCTCTGCTGCCTGCAACTAACCGGCGCTGGGTTTTCAACCGTCGGGATCTTTTGGAATGCCGTCAGTGCCTTGTCTGGAGAGAACTCAGTTGTAACTGCTGACTGCACTCAAAGATTTAGGGAGCTTTGAGTTTCAAAAAAGGAGGCCAAAAAAATAAAATACAGAAAAACCTGCATTCTGTCTTTTGGCCAGCAGGGACCGCTAAAAACGGTTGCAAAAAAAACTGCATTCAGTTTTCATTTTTTTTTTCCACCTCCGTTTTTTTGCTTCTCTGCTTCTCTTTATCCATGTTGGCTGTATGTTTTTTTGGTTTTGCTTTTTCTTCCTCTTCTCCTCTTCCTCCTCCATCTCATTCTCATTCTCTCCTTCCTCTCCTCTCTCCTGGACCTTCTTCTCCCTCCCTCTGCTCTACCTTCTCCCTCTCCCTCTCTCTCTCTCTCTCTCTCTCTCTCTCCCAACTCTGTCACTCTCAGATCACAGTGAGCGTGGCTCAGGGGCGCGTGCGGAGCCCCTCGCCTCAGCCTCGCTACAAAAGCTATGCCTACACCCAGGCCGCGTATGTCACGTCGCCCGAGCAAAAGAGGAGGCGCTTTACTGAGCAGGTCCGTGTCAGCGCAGCACTAACTGTCCATGCTAACTGCCCAACCCCCCCCCCCCCCCCCCTCTCCTTCTCCAGCCCCTTTACCCTCTCACCAGCACCACCACTGTCCATGTCTCTGCACGCGTGTTGGCTGCCCGCATGTTTTCTTGCTTTCTTTTCTTTGTTTCGTCTGGCCATTGACCACAAATGTCACTCCATCCATCCATTTTCAATACACTCTTCTTCCTGAGCTCAGCGTCATGGGGGTCTGCTGGAGCCTCACCCAGTTGTCAGTGGCCGAGAGCTGTCTGATACTCTGACTCTGGCAAATGATAAACTTTGAAGATGGTGCGTAAAAACCGTTTTTCACGTCTTCCTTTTCTTACTAATTTCCCCCGCTAAAGTGAACCGATTTGAGGCTGAGAACATGAATAATGTTGAATCACCCCTGAGGCAACATTATTGCGAGCAAGGCCAGTATTTTATAATGAATATGTCCCAATATTATATGGTACCGTGGACATTCTTTTCTTTTCTTTTTTGCAGTAGTTTTTCTAGTGACGTGAAATAGTCGTACCATCTTCTTAGAGTGTTGCGCTGCGCCGGGGACAAAGTCAATGCGCAATTATATATGAATTGAACCGACGCAAAGTGACACGCACACAAGCCAGCGCACTTCCCGCCCCCATGACTCTAGATAAATGGGTGTCCAACTCTGGCCTGCGCGCCAAATTTGGCCAGTGTCGCATATCTAGTTCACTGTGGTTATTTTATTTTGAAATGTATTACTAGCCTGTGAAAAGGGGAAGTTATTTATTGTGTAGTGTTCCATATTTAGTTTGACGCAAAACTTGTTTGGGTCCGTATGAAAAGGTTCACTGTTGTATATATCAATAATATCAACGTTGGCCTGCGGCTTTGTCCAAGTTTTAAATGTGGGCCCCACTGTGTGTTTGAGTTTCCCACCGTGACCGTCGCCGTTTTGAAGTGAAGTAAGTACAAAAGCAGCAGCAGGAGGAGGATGTGTCTACTTTTATAATTCTCCATTTTCATATCCTGACGGGGGCAAAAAGAGCCAAACTGTTAGTTTTAGTCACAGCTTTGCCTCTCTTTAGTCTTGAAGATTTGCTAGCATCGACATGCTTAAATCACCAGCATCTCCAAGGCTTCAGGTTTTTACCTCATCATCCTTGAGGTGTGCTCTCCCTCACAGCAGGGGTAGAAGGGTCGAATTAGGACAACTGGACTTGTTCTTGTGATCTTGAAGACGTTTCGCCCTCATCATCCCACCCAAAGGCTTCTTCTGTCCTGAAAACGGGATTGGAGGGTCCCAGGTATTTCACCACCAGGAGGCTGGGTGGGGCTTAGACTGATGCTAACTGCTGTTAGCAAGGTGTTGATTTTTCAGCAAAAGGTGTTGATTCTGCTAATAGAGCGAGCCGCATGAAAGGCTTTTCATTAAAAAAAAAAAAAACTTTTGTTTTGTTGATGATGGCTTTTGTGTTGCTAAGGGATCATTGGAGGCCGCAGTGATCACAAGAGACCGCTGTGGTTAATTGCCGTTGTGTGACTAAACGTATCCCATCATCTAGCCCTAGTGGTAAAACGTTCAGGAGCCTTTTGAAATACTTAAAGTAGCAGTCGGGCGTCCGGCTCAACTCGGCCGGCTGCGCTAAGACACCTCCCGGTGAAATAATAATTAGCCATGTGAGCTCAAGTCGAGCACATCCACTGTTCTTGGAATCTCAGCCTGTAAAGTAGTGTTGCGCGCTACTGCAATATTTGGCATTGTAGAAGTATAATTTGGTAAGCCCGGAATTAGTTTTAGATATGGTTATTGCTCTCATGATACTGATATCAGCAAGTGTCAATATTGGGCGACACGGTGTTTAGCACTGTCGCCTCATAGCAATAAAGTGGTGGGTTTCGATTCCCGGCCTAGGCTCTTTCTGCGTGGACTCTGCTTGTTCTCCCTGTGTCTGCTGGGTTCCTCTCCAGGTTCTCCAGCTTCCTCCCACACTACAAAAAACATGCATGTGAGGTGAATTGGAAACTCTAGATTGACCATAGGTGTGTGTGTGTGTGTGTGTGTGTGTGAGTGTGAGTGGTTGTTTGTCTCCATGTGGCCCTAATTAAGTGGCCGCTGGTCCAGGGTGTCACCCTGCCTTCGCCCTATCACAGCTGGGAGAGGCTCCAGCAGACCCTGAGTGCAGGAGGAAGTGGCTATTTAAAATTGGATGGATGGATGGATGGACGGTATCAATGTTATCGCTAGCGGCTGTGAAGTCAGCGGCTTGAATGATAAAAACCCACCGCAAAGTTTCTCCTTCAAGGACAAAGAGGCGCTGACATTTTGCCAAGCAGCGTCCTCGCCGCTCGCCTCATGTTTTAGATGAGAAACAACCCATAAAGGGCGAGTAACACATGGAGGGGGGTGGGGGGGGGGGGGGGACAAAGGAAAAACACGCCTCATGCCGCCGGAGGCTCCAAATATCCCCTGTTTATTTTACCTCTGATTACTTTCAGAGTGTGAAAGGCCCGCCGCCGGCTAATTTACGAGGCTCAGCGACGTCGGACGGAAGCCGCCGCCGATGCCGCCGAGCGAGCAAGCGAGCGAGCGACCACGGAGGGAGGACATAAAGGGGGAACACGGCGAGAGGCGGGCGGCGCCGGGCGCTTATCAGCGAGCGCGGCCGATGGAGCCTCGTGTGTCTTTTCAGGACCTTATTACCAGAGAGAAGAATTGAGGCGGCGAGATAAAGAGGCAGAAGTTGTTAGTGTCCGGATCAGTCACAGGCGCACAAAGGGAGATACGTGTGTGTGTGTGCGTGCGTGTGTGTGTGTGTGTGTGTGAGAGAGAGAGGGGGCTTGGGGGGCAGAGGGGTATAGATAGAGAGAGACTCTGAGAGACAGAGGATGAGTTGTTAAGGTTGGACAAAGGCCAGGGCTACTTGTTGGGGCTAGTCATGGCTAACGCTAACAGGCCTCCCACTCTCTCCCTTAGATATATATATACACACACACTAGCAGTCAGAAATTTGGACACATCTGCTCTTTCTTTATCTTTAGTGCTTTCTGCACTGTGGATCCATACTGAAAACATCACATATATGAGCAAGATGAATTCATATGAATTTATGTGAAATATATGAATATTGTTATTTCACACTTTTTTGTGCAATACATATTCCATATGTGTTCACTCATAGTTTTCAAGCCTTGAATGACAACCTACAAGGCAAATAGTCATGAAACTGAGAGAGAAACCATGAAATCAGAAGAATGTGTCCAGATTTTTGACTGGTAGTGTATATATCAACCTGCCACCTACCCCCCCCCCCCCCCACCCCACCCCCCTCCGCACCCATCTCTTCTTCTTCTTCTTCTCCTTCTTCTTCTTCTTCTTCTTCTTCCCCACCACCACACCTCTGACCCCATCTCTGTCTTTTCCCCTCCACCCCTCCAGTTCCTGACTCCGGCGCATGAGGAACTGCAGCGGGGCCTCAGCCCTCTGCCGCCAGGCTCCGCCAGTCTGGAGGGCTACCAGGCCGCGCTGGAGGAGGTACGGCGCTTGCCAAAATAAATAAAAAAAACTATCTCACCCTTTTGAAACATTCAATTGGAAGTCAAATTTAGGTAGCATTTAAATGGACGTGTTGTTGTGCTACGTCACTTGAAAGTCTGATTGGATCTTGCTGGAGAGAAGGTTAGCTTGGCTTAGCTTAGTTTAGTTTGGCTATATTAGCTTAGCTTCCAGGCCCACACTAATCCTATTACGTTAGAAGTATAATTAGAATGCCTTTTATTAATCTCACATTGGGGAAATTTGCATAATTATAGCAACACTATAGTGCAAAAAAAAAAAAAAAATTATATTGATTAAAAAGTAATAAAGAAATAAAATTAAATATTTAAGGAGTAAGAAAGGGGGAAAAAAGCACACGTGCTAAGACCTTTGTTTAATTCTTGAGGGGAAGGTTTGTTTTTCCCTGGCAAAAAAATAAACAAATGAAAATAAAGTGCTACTGTTCGCCACCATCGAACCTGCAGCTGTGGCTCCGCTCGCTTCCAAAATGCCAAGGCAAAGTCAAGAGACGAGCTGCAAAACCATGGCGTGCCTGCAGTTGCCCAGAATATCCTCCCCTTCAAGCCAAGTCAAATGAGACGTTAAAAGAAGACTGGGTTCATATTAGAAAGTGTTTGCAATCGAGTTTCTCATGGTTGGATTCTGGGAGCCACACCCCACGCTGGGGTGTGGCTTAAAGTAGTCACACGTCTGCTTCTATGGATTACTGAGCCTTTGGAGGGAAAGTCTGGAGGAATGAAGCCACTGAAAGTGAACAAATGAACAAAAGATTAAAATTAGAATTAGATTTAGGATGCGTTTATTAATCCCACATTGGGGGAAATTACAGCAACAATATATAGTGCAAAGAGAGGGGAAATCATATTAATTAAAAAGAAATAAAATAAAATATACACAGAGTAATAAAGGAAAAAATAAATAAAAATGAAGAACCTCAGAAGGATGATTGGGAATATCTATAAGAAAGCTAATTGCAACTACTTTCATATATTAAAAACTCGAGGGTGAATCCTCTCAGAGGAGAAAAACACAATAAATACCATGAAATGAATTCAGATGATAAACCAGAATTAAGAAAGTTGCTTTTTGGTCAAACAAGAGTGACTCCCTGAAAAAGTGCCCCCCCGCCCCCCCCCGGCCCCTCCCCCTTGTTGTGACTGTGTGCCCCCCCCCCCCCCCCCCCAAAGGTGCTGACGTGGCTGCTGTCGGCCGAGGACGGGCTCCAGAGCCAGCCGCCCGTCTCCAGCAGCGTGGAGGAGGTGAAGGAGCAGTTCCACACGCACGAGGTCAGTCCACTGGAAGAGTTTAGAGTTTCCACCACCACAGTTTCATGCCATTTTTTTCCCACTGGGATGCAAGAAAAAGAAACACGAGGTGCTTTTGTTTTCACAAGGAAATAAAGTTTTGCAAATGCGTTGAACCACACGGATGAAAAGACAGTCTGCACATACACACTCATACATACACTTAAACTAAAAAAATTAAGTAAGTATAAATACATTTAATCTGTCAGCATATCAATAGAAAGTAAATTATCATTTGAAAAAAATTGCACACAGAACGAGAATTTTGTAGCAAAGTTAATCAGAGAACATGTTCAAATCTCTAATTGATTAAATAGAAATCAAAATTCAGAGTAAATCCTGCAGCGAAGAGGTTTTTCTTCTCGTGCCTTTACTTAACCAACAGCTACTTTGCTGACCGCCGCCACCTGTGGTGGTGACGTTTTCACACTCTTCCGCTCAGTCCGCTGTTTCCGCTCTGTTTCTGGGGCCTATGTGGATTCCCACAGAGCCGAGCGGCTGCTTTTGAGGTCGGCTGTGCGTTGCTGAACGAACGCTCACTCGCCAGCTCGCTCACTATCGACTTTTTTTTATTTTTTGCACCCCTCAAAATGAAATTAACCCTGAATGGTGTTTTTTTTTTTTTATGTGCTGCGGCAAAACCGTGAGGCAGAGCCGCATAAGGGTTGGGAGTAAAGACAAAGAGATTAAGCGGCGAGGTGAGGAGTGGAAATGTATTTTGAGAGCAGTTAAGGCGAGGAGAGCGGAGGTCGTTCAGCGGCGGCGGCGACGCATGAGCCTCCACCTCCTCCTCATCCTCCTCCTCATCCTCCTCCTCCAGTCTGAATATACACTTACTTGCAAAACGTCAGGGATTTTAGACTTTTGAGGGTCAAAAATGACAGAAAATCTACCCGAAGTGGCGATCATGCAGTGATAGTCGAGGAAAGCGAGCAACAAAAGAAATGCTGGTCATGTGACCTCCTGTTTGTCAGGGCTCAGCTTGGTCTCCTGATGTCAGGATGTGGACAGCGTGACGGAGAGGACTGTTTAAACCAGGGGTGGGCTGACTTGTTGACTGGTGGGGTCGCAGTGGGTTGTAAAATGTGACAGAGGGAGGGGGGGTGAGAGGGGGGGTAGCGGAGCAGCAGCAGATGGATGGAGTGCTTCGGTGGGCCGCCTCGTATAGGAGCAAATTTGAAGCTCCACGCTATTCAGCCCCTGATTGAAATGGCTCTTAAAACAGTGAGAAAATGGTTGAAGTGCAGCAATTTTATGACTTACTGACTATTAATATAATTTCTTCAAGTTCGGCAGCCCGGATTAAAAAAGCTTGCTGCATGCGGCCCCCAGGCCGCAGTTTTCCGATGTCTGGTTTAAATCATTCAGCCGGATACATTTAGTGGAGAAGGGCAGAATTTTCTCTTTGGAAAGGACAGAAAAAAAATCTATAATTCTATTTCAGGCAACAGTCGTATTTTTTAAGTTTTTGCGTTGAGCATGC
The DNA here is from genome assembly GCF_046127955.1 of Nelusetta ayraudi. Taxonomy (NCBI): domain Eukaryota; kingdom Metazoa; phylum Chordata; class Actinopteri; order Tetraodontiformes; family Monacanthidae; genus Nelusetta; species Nelusetta ayraudi. Next base: position 566,507 of record NW_027466164.1, read on the forward strand.
GTATGTGCGCAAATTGTTAGCGCTGTAGCTGTCGGAAATAGCGGAAGAGCAAAAAAATGTGCAAAAAACAACAACCTGTGTTCCAGAATCTCCTGGAGCAGCAGCAGCAGCAACCACAAAAAGCATAAAAGGACGTAAATAAACACCGACGACGTTCCCTCCGTCTCTGGCCAGGGCTACATGGTGGAGCTGACCTCCCACCAGGGCAGCGTGGGACGCGTCCTCCGCGCTGGCGCCGCCCTGCTGGGGGAGGGGAACCTGAGCGAGGAGGAGGACTCGGAGATCCGGGAGCAGATGAACCTGCTGAACTCCCGCTGGGAGCACCTGAGGGTGGCGAGCATGGAGAGGCAGAGCAGGTGGGAAAACCAGAGTTTAGATCTCAGAATATTCCGAGCAAACGTGTCGTCTGATCAAGTTGTTGGTTGAAAGGAAACCAACAGTGCACCTTTAACTACCCACAATTCCAAGGATTTTCAGTACAGGTAGTTGCATTTCAGTTGTCACCGATTCCCACCGACCAGTATGGAATTACTTTGTTTGTTTTTTTTGTTTGTTTTCCTCAGATGTTCAGTGATTTGAACAACATTCCTCAGCAGTAATGTAACAACATTTTCATATCCTGGCATTTTCCACCTCACCTGCGTCTGACGCTAAATAGTTAGTTGGTGATTTGGTCTTTTGCTGTCAGGCAGCTGGGTTGTCCACACCAGGCTTCCATAGAAATATGCCGGTCCATGAGGTCAGCTCACTAGGAACAAGACCCTTGTTCTATGTATGTTCTTATGTATATAGCTAAAACGTGTTCTAAGGGTAGGAAAAACAAAGCTTTTACCAATTTAAAGATCATAAATCAAGCCAAATTTTACACACTCGACCTTTAAGCTTCTGCTGACTTGCTAAACTGTTGTCAATTTATGAATTTCAGCACAGTTTTCCCTCATCATTTTGCCAGAAGTCAATTAAAAACAAATCTTTAGCCTCATCTACGTCATTGGGAGCGTGAAGCGTCTCGTCCGTGACCCAGAGGGGGGCGTAATGACGCATGACGGGAATGCCCACTGGTGTTGACGCTCTCTCATTGTCTCTCTCTCTCTCTCTCTCTCTCACCCTCTCTTTCTCTGTCTCTCTCCCAGGCTCCACGAGGTCCTCATGGACCTGCAGCACCAGCAGCTGCAGCAGCTCACCCACTGGCTGGACGCCACGGAGGCACGCATCAAGAGGATGGGCTCTCAGCCGCTGGGTCCCGACCTGGAGGACGTCAAGCACCAAGTGGAGGAGCACAAGGTCCCGCCACGTTTTGGATGGTTTACAGTTCCTGTGTGGTTCACGTTCTTCTCACGCGGCCGGTGTTGGGTCATACAATGTGCAAAGGCCATTTTGGTTGTGTAATACACAACAATGGGCAACGTTTTGGCAATGATTGAAACATTAACGATTAATTAAGAAGCGCCACCCCACCATAATGTTACAAATCATTTGAGAAGAATGAACATTAGATGGTTGTGAGCCAACAGTGTGGGACTATGATTCACCGTTTGGGAAAGTTGACAAGTTCACAAAGTGTCGAATTTTCCCCCATGTGTTCTGTCTTTCTCAAACGAATGTATTTCCTCAAATATAAAGCGTAATAGATGTATAACACTTTCAAACGGTCAAATCAATAGAAAGAAAAACTGTATAAAGTCCTCAAAATCCCTCTTGTGAGAAATTTGCTAATTAGCTTGTTTACTCATTGGAGCATTTTGGTCGCGGGTTGTTTTTTTTTTTTCTTTTCTTTTCTTTTTTTTAATGCTAAATTTCTGTGTCCCCACCGCGCAGCTCCTTCAAGAGGATCTGGAGTTGGAACAGGTGCGGGTGAATTCACTGACCCACATGGTGGTGGTGGTGGACGAGAACAGCGGAGACAGCGCCACCGCCGCCCTGGAGAGCAAACTACAGGTGAGGCTGCAACAGCAAGGAAGCGCACTTCACGGGGCTTCGTTGTGATTTTTTTAATTTTTTTTTCACACTGCATTGTTTTTCTCAGCGGGAGGCGTCTTGAAGCGGCTGGACAAACAGATTGAGCTTCGATTATAGCTTCGCCTTTGGACGCTACTTCCGTAATTAGGGGCGGGCCCGTCTGCTCGCAGCTTTTCTGCTGACTTTGTTTACCATGCTGCGCGTCTTCATCACCGGGCGCCGTGGCGAGGGGCCCAGTATCTGCTGACTGCTGATACTATTAATTGTCCGCGCTCGGCTTATCTACCGATCCCTGGGCTTTAGCCTCCCGTGCTAACCTCCGTGCGGCAGCGCTGCGAAGGAAGCTGAGATATCTGAGATCGCAGCCGCTGGTCGAATTTTTAAAACTAACTTTAATTGCTGGCTCTGCATATGTATACATATACATATATATATATATACATATATATATGGATTAGCGTACATTAGCATGTGCAGCCCATTCACTCGATATGAACACATTGACATGCGTCAGTTTCCCTGCTCGCTCAGTGGAGGAGGCAGAGCCATGGAGATGAGAGGAGCGGGAGGAGGTGGGGCCCATTTTGGTGAAAAATAGCTTAATGCCCCTTTAAATCAGGGGAGAAAATCTGCCAAGGACTATAAAAAAAAATTAAATGAATGAGCTGAATGAAATGTATAATAATTAAATGCAGATTGAAGCACCCTGTGGAACTGATTAGTGCCCAGAATAAAAAAAAATCTTTAACAGACTGTTTGATTCATTTTCTGTCTTTTAAGATGCTTTTTCTTCTTTCTTCTCTGATTTAAAAACTAAGCCAAGCTAACAAACATCAAGCCCGCCGCCTCAATCACGGGTGCTCGCAATCGATCTGCAACGTGGCTGGCGGGCGAAGCGACGTGCGCCTCTTTAAAGTTTCACCAGCCAGCTGTTCCCGCCTGCTTTGTCTTCATTAGCGGGCACATCAGGTGGTGGGGGTGTGGTGGGGGTGTTGCGGTCTCTCCTGGTCAGGGGTTTAGAGTTTCGGTCGTCAGGGTTCGAGAACGAAGCTGAAAGCTGGAAGGAGAATCAACCAACAAGTCGACGTCGGCTCACCATTTTTTCACTTTAAGGAAATAAAAAGTTAAAAGTCGTGCCAATGACTCGGCCCTCCCTTTAACAGCCAAGATCCACTCTTGCCTACGAGCCCCCGTCCCTGTGGGAGACGTTGGGAGACAAATCAGATTCTCCCCATTTTTTTTTTTCCTTCTTCTCCTCCTGGCAAACTTAATTGGTGGGGAAAAATGTGAGACCGTCAGCATTTCAGACGACTTGATGGAAATGTTTCAGTCGCTCCGGGGGAAGTCATTCAAAAGTGTGTTTGTGCTAATACCGACTTCGATAGTTGATTTAAGTGCTTGCATGTGTGTGTGTGTGTGTGTGTGTGTGTGTGTGTCTTTACAGGTGCTCGGCGACCGCTGGGCAGCCATTTGTAGGTGGACGGAAGAACGCTGGATTCTACTACAGGAGATTTTACTGAAATGGCAGCACTTTACAAACGAACAGGTATGTGTGTGTGTGTGTGTGTGTGTGTGTGTGTGTGTGTGTGTGTGCGCTCCCTCCTATTTAGCAGGCTCAGAAAGGCATTTCTAAGCACATTCAGACTTAACGTCAGCTCAATATTATGCACGAAATAATAGAAAATGCGGCAACACACAAGAATGAAAATATCTCCCGGGTGTGCGGAGCTGGAGGCGGCCGACGTTGAAAGGCTGAGCATCTCTTAGGATGGACATTACCAGGAATCATTGATTAATCAGCTTGAATTTTTATTTTATTTTTTTTTAAAGTTGTTTCAATAATAATTTTTCTGAATCGAAGATTCTTTTCCTTCATTTTGCTATGGCTAATCATTGGTTACGCTTATTGTTATTACTGTGAGGCACATGACACCAGGATGGATACTTTTTAAACATCCTTTTGCTTTCATAGCTTTTGGGGCTGTTGTTTGAGCTGCTTCTGGAATTAATTTTTTTTTAACACTATTTCTCTCAAAACTTTAAAGGTACAGTGTGTAAAATTCTGCCATCTATTGGTCAGATTTCAGATTGCGGCACTTGTTCGCTCACCCTCCCTCCCCAAGGCTTGCCAGTGAACTACGGTAGCCTTGCGCACACAAAACAGGATACTCCGTCCACCTTCTTCTTTGTTGGTTTATTTCATGAAGCCAGTGTTCACCCTCAATACGAAATGTGCTGTCAGGTGACCTGGATTGTCCACACCAGGCTTCCTTAGAAATATGTCGCCACAAAGATGGCAGCTAACTGGGAGCAAGACCCTTGCCATCTGTATATTCTTAAATATATGAGAACTGTTCTATTGGTAGGAAAACCAAATTCCTGTTGTTGTACTGCGAGCACACACTTTTATTAATGTGTTTATGGTCAGCATATTAAACGTTTACCAGATAAAAATCATAACTGAGGCCAAATTTTACACACGGGTCCTTTAAGTCTAAGTTTAATTGAACTGAAGGAAACATATTACGCAATAATAATTAATAATTGCTGGCTGTGGCCCTGAAGATATTAGACCATTTGAAATAGTTTTCGTAGAAAATTTTCACCAAGAAATTAATTATTTTTCCCACTCGGCATCCGCAGCAATTCATTCCAAGGCCCCATCCGAGGATTCCGAGGAAATCAAATGCAGCAGGATATCCGACTTGCTCCTGTGCCCTTATTAATGGCGGGGAGAGGGGGGACGGTCGGAGGGGGAGGCAGCAAATATCACGCCGTTGGATTAGCCGTGATTAACCGATCGCTCTTAATTAAAAGAGGGAAATTCTCCGGCGCCGCCCCCGAGGGCCCGGCTCTGTTTACAGTTCTGTTCGTTTAACGGCCCCTTTTTCCAGACTGCCGGACGAGTCGAGCTTTATGTGACGCCGAGACGCCGACAGAGATTCTTCGCCGTATATTAAATCGTTAACGGCTGTGATTCCGGTCTCGCGGGGCGGCCGAGGGCGGCGAGAGAGCCCGATTGGCGGCGGCGGCGGCGGAACGACTCGCTCGCACGCACACCGAGTGCAAATCCCTTCCCTTCCCTTTCCTCCTGGCTCCTGGACGTCTGTGAAAGCCAAATTTAATTTGATGAATTATTCAGAAACATCAGGAAGTACGCTCCGACTCATCGTCACCGGCTAAACGCGCGCTGAAGTTCCCACCGCCGGAGGGGTCGGATAGGGGGACGCTGTCGCAGACCATCAGCTCGCAGAGGACGAGATCTGACTGACTCCTCCTCCTCCTCCTCCTCCTGCTGCTGCTGCTTTCTACCCTTTATAGGTCTTTTTTTTTCTTTTTTTTTTTTTTGCCCTTTCCTCACCTTGTTCGAGCCCTCTGCTTCCTTCTTCACCTGTTCACTCTCGCTTTCTGTTTTTCCGCTCTCCTCTCTTTTCATTTTCTCCTCTTGACTTCGTTGTGGAAGACCTGCTCCGAAATCATCGGACTCAACTCTTTAAAGTGGAGCCATACCTTGTGGTGGTTGTTGGATGTGTTAGAATAGAATGGAATATCATAGAACACCTTTATTAATCCCACAGTGGGGAAACCAACTGTTTTGTGAAAAGAAGATGGAAAAATTATATTAATTTAAAGAAATAAGGCAATAAAAATAAAATATTTGTAGGGTATTCAAGGGAAAAAACAAGATATTTACGTCTTATGGACAGTTGGATTTGTTGTTCATTGTGGGGCGATTGGGGCTCTTTGCCCACTCTTTGGGGTCTCCTGGCAACCTTGCAAGACCAGGGACCCGGTGGGCACCTCTTTCTGTCCTCCTTTCCTCATTTTTCACCCGACTAATCCTTCTCGGTATCTCCTCTCCCGCTCTCGCCACCTTCTCCCAGTGCCTGTTTGACTCCTGGCTGACCCAGAAGGAGGAGCTGGTGCGCTCCATCAAGACCTCCAACCTGAAGGACCAGGCGGAGACGTCGGCCTGCCTCCGCCGCCTCACAGTGAGTCCAGACCCCAGCACCTCACCAAGCGCAAAAGGAGATTGGGGGCGAGTTTAATGGGCTCTCGGCTCCACCAGGCGGTGAAGGTCGACCTGGAGGTGAAGCGTCCCGCCATGGACAAGCTGTGCTCCATGAGCCAGGACCTCCTGTCCAGCGTCAAGAACAAGGACGTGGCCAGCAAGCTGGAGGCGCGCCTGGACAACTTGGCCCAGCGCTGGGACCGACTCATCCAGGGTCTGGAGATGAGCAGCTCCCAGGTAGGCAAACCTTTTGACTGGTGGGTCCACAGTGGGTTCAGAAATGTGATAGAGGGGCCGGAGCAGCAGCAGATGGATGGAGTGTTTTTGGTGACCCTCCTCATAGGAGGAAAACAATATATAATGGGATGTGTAGAATATGTAGATGTTGCTTAAATGTCAATTGAAAATGAACCAAAGCATTACACTAAAATATCTGCCCCACGGTATTTAGCTCTTTATTGAAATTAAATGTGAACAAAATCGACATTAGCACCTCTTTGTTGAATATTCTTGCTAGCGATTTAAATTTCAGCCAGTCCTTTATAGTCCTTTTGCAACCAACTTTGGCGGTCCCTGCTGGCCAAACAATAGAATGAAGGGGATTTTTTTTGTACTTCAGCCGTCGTGGTTAGTTTTTTTTTTGTGTGTGTTATTTTCTCGATAAAGACGCTGCCACTCTTACGCCACTTGTAATCCGATTCTCTGCAGAGCTACGTTATTTATGTGGGCCAGTTTTCAAGTACTGCTGAACGTCAGCAAATGAAGGGACTTTATCAGTCAGTAACACTGAAAAATATCTCTTTTCGTGGTTTTTGATGATTTCAAACCCTTAGATACCATCGTACGAACAGGCCCTTTAACTGATGTGTGTGTTTAATAGTGGTTTGAAAAATTATAATCGAATTGGTTCGTGTGTTTCGCACGACGACGTTTCCTTTTGCTTTTGTACCTTTTTTTTTTTTTATGGTTCTTGCATTGCAGCTTCCAGGAGCTGCTCCTGGAATCAAGGACAAGGTGTTGGTCATTTTCAGACGCTCGCTTGAAAATAATTGATAGTCCAAAAATGTGCCGTTCTCCCAGCAGTCGTGTCGGATTAAGAGTTCTGACGGGTCTTGGCGCCCGCTGCTTTCAGCTCCTCCAAGCCTGGACGTGTGACTCTGTGGGATTTGCTTCATCGGTGTGCCGTTGACAAAAACATTGCTGAGTTTTGCGTTATCCGCTCTGGCCTGATGACTGCTAGTTTCTAGATAGTTCCGAAGGCCACCGAGTCCTTGAAGTACCGCGAGGCGGGTCTCCGTCGCCTGGCTACAATCTTTCCGCCTGCATTTCAGACCTGCTGACCAGATTTTTTGGTATCCACGTGCAGGCTGGCTCTCGCCGCCCTGCAAATAAATGGGGAAAGTGCACTTGTTTTTATGGCGGCGGCGCCGGTGGCGTGATTGATGTCACCTCTGTCGCTCTCGCAGGCTGTCAGAGGACAAAATGGAAGTGTGTGCGGGCAATTAGACAGATGTGAGGGTGTGTTAAGTGGTGATTTGGGATCTATACGATTGTGACAGAACCTTGTAAAGTGACGTCGCACCTGCTTTCATGCCCAGACTGTCGACATTACTCTGGGTGCACCCATAGCACTTTTTTACAGTGCTTGCACTGCTAGAGGATAACTTGTTTATCATATTTAAGGGGAAAATGTACTTTCCGAAGAATGTTTAGTCCACCAGAGAAGGTCTCGCTGGCCCTGACGGCTTTGCCGCTCATCCCTATACATCACACATCTCCCTCCCTCTTTCTGTCCGTCTCTCTTTGTGCAGCTCTCAGCGACTGCCAGGACGCCGCCGCCGCCGCCGGTCACTCAGCAGCAGCCCGAGGCCGCCCACTCGGTCGCCCACACGGTGACGTCGAAGGTGACGGCGAGGGAGAAGGTGTCAGCCGTGCGGCAGACCCGGGAGTCGCCGCCGCCGCAGAAGAAAAGGCAGGCGGTGGTGGATTCTGAACTCAGGAAAAGGTGAGTGAGTGTGTGTGTGTCTGTCCGTCTGTGTGTATGTATGTGTGTGTGTGTGTGTTGCCTGTGTGGGGTCTCCTCCCATCACGTAAACACGGCATCACAGCGCGGTTCGTCTAACCTTTGCAATGTGTTCAGTTTCATGCATCCCTTCCTGCTTTCCTACCTGAGCAGGTAGGTGTTGACCAAGGCTGCAGATACTGTGTGTCTGTGTGTGATAGTAGAGAACCTCAAACTCCCCCCAGTGACGGTAGAGAAGTAGGAGGTTCTTGAACCCCACCCCTCCCCTCCCCGTGAATAGAGAGGCAACTGATGGTAGAGACATGGATTACAGAATAAAAGTATTTCCTGCTCGCAGTGTCGGAATTGTTGTGTCTAAAAAACACAAAAGCATAAATACCTACTGTTTGTTGTTGCAGTTTTCTCCTGAACGTTGACCCAAAAACCCATCATAACACATGAAACCGACACAATCCGTGATCGACATCCAGTTCGGTCGCACTGAATCTCGTAAATTCCAGAGTGATATAGAAGAATATAGACTCCTCCTGGTGAGCAATGAGGCCTTGAGCACCACTGAGGCCTTGAGCTAACTGAGCGACTGGAAGCATCATAGAACCTTTGCGTTCTGACTTTGCGTCAATAGATATTTGGCGGTCGAATTCTACTCGGGTTCATGTGAACACCGCAGACAGTTTTCACATGGCTTGCCTTATTATTTAGAGATTTAGCAATTTTAAAAAATAAAGTCCCACCCCCCCATTCACATACACACCCATTCAAATTCAACCTCCACGTTAGACTCATTCATTCATTCATTCATTCATTTTCCATACCCGCTTAGTCCCGAGCTCAGGGTCACGGGGGTCTGCTGGAGCCTCTCCCAGCTGTCTTAGGGTGAAGGCAGGGTGACACCCTGGACAAGTGGCCAGTTCACCACAGGGCCACATAGAAACAGACAACCAGTCACACTCACATTCACACCTACGGACAATTTAGAGTCTTCAGTTGACCTCACATGCATGTTTTTGGAGTGTGGGAGGAAGCCGGAGAACCCGGAGAGAACCCACACAGACACAGGGAGAACATGCAAACTCCACACAGAAAGGTCCCAGGCCCGGAATCGAACCCACGACCTTCTTGCTGTGAGGCGGCAGCGCTGAACCACTGCACCACCGTGTCGCCCCACGTTAGACTCATTTTTGCAAAATGTCTGAGGACTCCACTTGATTGGCGTTCCAGGAAGTCAGAAGTGACTCACGTCACTGCTAGCCTTCAGCGCTAGCTAGCCAAACCAATCAAGTCAAAGCAACATTTTGATTGATTGATTGATTGCTGTGTTCAGTCAAGTGTCAAACACCATGATTGGTGCCCAGCCCTCATGGGCTGATTAGACAGCGATCATTACACTTGTCGAATAATATCCCCACAATCACATCCACGACAGGTAAAACATCGCATTTTTGCATCGCACAAACCGTCCTGATGTTGATGGACTTGCGGCATTACTGGTGTGGTCGCTGGTATTGGACCAACCTGGTGAGGTCGCTGGTATCAGTTCCCTTTGAAACATCCCAAGGGACTGGTTTCCGGAATTTCAATTTCAATTTCTTCATTTTTGAAAAGGGACAAAGTATGTTAATCGATTCCATTGGTAGTCCCTTTGCCAGTTGTTAATAGATGCTTAACATCTGGCAAAGGGACCCACACACCCTGAAAGGTGCATCAAGAATGGACCTGAGTCACAGAGGTGTTGAACTGGATCTTCTCGCTTCAATCATTGCCTGATACCAGCACTTTTTCCGTGCTTTTGGTTGCTGCAACACCAGCGGCAACATGACAAACAAGACCCTGTTGCAGACACAGTTGTTAGTTCAGTGTGGAAGAATTGTGTCTTTGTATGGAGAATGCTAGTCCCCCTTTCTCACTTCTCTCCAGTAGATCTGGCTGCAGATGTAGATGTGAAAATGTGGTGCTAATGTCGTGCCAGTGCCTCCAATACACCCCCAAGCCTTCTGTCTTGTCAAGCTGTCTGCCGCGCGTCAGGTCCATTGATCAACAGCACACAATGCGACCGGCGACGGGGCTGACGGAATGACAGCCGTTCAAAGTAGAAGAATTGAAAGATTTTTTGAAAAGCTCGGCGGGGAAAAAGTTTCAGGAGCGAGGAGCGGCAGTGTGTTTTTCCTTTCCACGATGACGCGCTGAGTCTGTTTGTTTGTTTGTTTGTTTGTTTGTTTGTTTGTTTGTTTGTTTGTGTGTGGTTTGTGTGGCGGCCCCCAGGTTCGACGTGGACTTCACGGAGGTCCACAGCTACATGACCCGCGGCGAGGCCATCCTGCAGAGCCCCGAGTTCTCCGTGTCGCGGAAGGACAGCGGCTTCCAGGAGCTGCACGACAAAGTGCAGGTGAGAGCGAGGCGCGTCTACCCGCCAGGGATGAATTTTACATTCCGTGCGGCGGGGGCGGTGGCGTCCCGGCGGACGTTTGAAATTCACTAAAGTGTGCGTGTACATGAATATTTGGCTGTAGCCTCTTGTGCTGTTACAAATAGGTCTCAAAGTCCAGAAGTTTGTATCTGTCGTTCCGTCTTTGCTTTTGGTTTTGATCTTCAATCTGCCTATCTTTTATATAAGCAGATTTTCTTATTATACAGTAAATATTTAGCACAAAGGACCTGTGGTATTCTTTTCATCAGGCGGTCGGGGACTAATTAGAGCTACGAAATTCAATTCATCGCGATCAATTAATCTATCGTTTGTTTTCTACGATTTGATTCAATCAAAGAATTATCTGAATATGCAACAAAAAAAAAAGACTCTCAATGGCTGGAAATCGTCCCGTCTGATTGGTTAATAAGTTAATAAGTGTGATGTCACGAAAGAAAGAGGCGGAGCCAAGGGTTCGTATTTAGAAAACGTCCCCAAAAACTTGGTGCTGACAGTGAAAGCGTGAAGCGTAAAGTGTTTCACCAATAGGAAGCCTGGCAATTAGCAGCTGTGCAGGCAGTGAGGAAGTCTGGTTGGTGTGATTTGAATGAAAAAAAATGATATTTGTATATATGGAAATATTTCCAGGTTTTGACATGTTGGAAAAAAAGGGGTTTTTAAGGGACCTCTGTAGAAACCTTTTAGCCTTGTTTCTGGATAAAAATGAAAGGTACATCTCGGGATTAAAACTCAAAATTTCTGTCTCCCTTAAATTAAATACAAACAAATGATCAACTCAAAATAACAACAGTCCACTCGACAATGTGAAATGTTTGGACCGAGATTCATGCCGGCCTCAGGGGAAGAAAAACAACCAAACTCATTCAAGACAGAAATTCTAATCCTGTTGGGAAGGAAAACACAGCTTTGTGTGCAAAGGCCTTGAAGTCAGGTCTTTTATTTCGTGCCCAAATTTGTTCACCTGCCCATCGCCCAGTCAGCTGCTGTGTAAATAAACACCTGCAGGTGATCATCAGTGGAAAACCCTCCTAAAGTAAAGAAGCCGACGGTGCGGGTGCAAAGCAAAGTTCTGCACCCCAGCTGCAGGCTTTTTTTTTTTTCTTTTCTTTTTTTTTTTTAGCCCCGTTCACGTTACAAAGTGGCTCCCATTATTCCCGCGGCAGGTCCGGTTAGAGCGGCTTTGAATAAATCAAATTAAGAATAATGTCTTGTCAGGAGGATGAAGAGCCGGAGATTCACATTAAATTCCAGCGGTGTTCTCCCCTCTCGCTCCCTGCTGCTCCCCGTCCATTATTAGCCTCCACTTTGAATTAGGAGCCGCTCGTAATTACTATATATGTGTCCACTTGTGATTTAAGACGAACAACATCCATCACAGATTGGGGGGTGTAATTCTGAGCTGGGCGGCCCTTACACTCGCCCCGGGTCAGCAGGTGAAGCGCTGAAGTGCTGAACGGGCTTCGGAACTGCAGAAAAATAATTTATGAATCGTTTGCGGCGCCTCGACCTCCACCACCGATGACATGTGTTTGATATTTATATTGGTAAAATATTAATAGACTGCCCATAAATACATTCATAAAAGTGTATAATCATAGCACAATAAAAGTCATTAGGTTTTCCTACCCAAACAGAACTTATGTTAATATATAAACTATACATCAATAAGGGTCTTGTTCCTAATTAGCTGCCATCTTGCAATGACATATTTCTAAGGAAGCCTAGCGTGGACAATCCAGGTCGCCTGACAGCAGTTTCTTACTGACTGCTCGTGTCTTTAAAAAAAAAACAATGAAAAATGAGGTGGAGGAGGTATCTAGGTTTGGATGCGATTGCCACCGTAGTTCACTGGCAAGCTCAGGGGGGTGGCAGGGGGAGCGAAAGACGCTGCAATTCAAAATTGGTCCAATTGAAGCATCAGTCTTACATCAGACCTTATTAGAGAGCAACTGGTTTTAAAAACCTTCACGACGAGAGTGAACGATTGATTGATTGATTGATTGATTGATTGAAGCTGAACATGTCAACTAAAAAAAGAATGAAAGTAAAAGGATATATATACATATATATATCAAGGACTCGTAACATTTCAATTGTTGTTGAACTATTTTATTTTTAACCTATTTGGTTTGATCAAATTTGGTTGATTGTTCAATTGCAACAAATGCCTATTTAAAAAAAAAAAAAAGCTGAAACACTTTCTTTCTCCAACATACACTGAGAGGTTGTGTCCTAAAGGTCGCGACGGAATAAATTCAAAGCTGGCGCCACCTGCCGCGCTTGAGACTCCAATTGGACATTGATTTTTTTTTCTTTCTTTCTTTTTTTTGCGTTTTTTTTTTTTTTTTTTTTTTTTTAATCTTCCTGTGCTATAAATAATAATTCCTCTGCTGCCGGCTTGTCTCTCGTCTTTTACCTGGCCATCTCTCACTCTCACTCTCAGGCCATCGAGCGGGAGCGTCCCGAGAAATACCGCAAGCTTCAGGAGGCCACGCGCACGGCCCAGACGCTTTCCGAGCAGGGTAATGTCCACGCGCACACACACTCACACACGCATGCTGGGAACGCACCCCCCGTCTGTCCCCATGGCAACGCCTCCACCTGTCCTACCATCTCCCCACTGTCGCCATAGAAACACTGACAGAGCGATAGAGGAGGTGGACGTTTCTTCTTCTTCTTCTTCCATTACTTCTTCCTCCTCTTCTTATTCGTCTTATTCTTCTTTCATCCTTCACCCATTCACTCGGTCGTCCTTGTGCTATTGTCGGTGGCCTGTGAAAGTGGAGGAGAACTCGGCACATGCACGCTCTCCCTCCCCACACATCTGCCACGAGCCCCGACGCAGCATTCGGCGTTTGCAAACTTTTTTTTCAACACTTTTAACAACTTCAAAAACCGTGTTTTAAATGTAAATACAGTTCATACATATACATATATATATATATATATATATGTATATATATATATGTATATATATTTATTTTTTTTTATTTATTTTTTTCTTATGCTTGAAATTGTCCATTTACACGAGAAAAAGGTCCGTTGGCAGCCAGAGGTGTGTGTGTTTTTACGTGTGTGTCTCCCTTCAGTGGCCAGGTTGCGCCACCCCCCCCGTACTCCTCCCCACCCACCCGAGCTAGCATCCCGCGCAGAATATCGCCGGCTCGGCCTCGTTCTCCTCTCCTACAGACGACATTCAGCGGGACTCTGTGCGAACACAGCGCGTGTGATTGTCCCGTCCTCCTGCGCGTGTACAACTATGAAGGACGTCACTCTGTCACTCTGTGTGCGTCTGTGTGTCTGTCTGTGTGTGTGTGTGTGTGTGTGTGTGTGTGTGTGTGTGTGTGTTGACGGCCCTCTCTTTCTCTCTCACTCTCTCCCCCTGCTGGCCCAGAGGGGAGCCGTGCTGATGACATTGCCCAGGCAGCGGAGCAGCTCAACCAGCGATGGAGCGGCTTCTGTGGCCTGCTGGCTGACAAGCTGGCGTGGCTGGCTTACCAGGCAAAGGTACCTTCACACACACACACACACACACACACACACACACACACACACACACACACACACACACACACACACTTTGGGGTACCGTGAAGGTGCTGGAATCTAAGTGATCTTCTTTCTTTCTCATTGCTAATGCACCTGAAGTTTTGTAAAAAAAAAAAAAAAAAAATGATAGCAAAAAAAAAAGTGTGCTCTAATGTTGCAACGCCTATATGCTAAAAATGAAAATCAGGAAGAAAACAAAAAGTATATTTATACATACACTACCGGTCAAAAGTTTGGACACAATGAATTTCAAGTCTTTTCCTCCATTCTCAGGACTATTGACCGTTGCAGTTTCTCACTGAAGACATCAAAGCTACATATGGACACACATGGAATTATGTAGGAAACAATGAAAGTGTAAAATAACTTCTAGATGGATATACAGTACATATATATACACACACACACACGGTGAAATATGGAACTGTCTGGTTAAAGCTGTCTGGTTGGACTGAAATGAGCTTTTAAGGCCACGATGAGAAGGTTTTACATACTAATGATTTCAAAGATTCCAAAAGAAAGTCATTTCGTGGGAGATTTAAATATAAATGAGAGATTGGGTCAATCAGTCCGTCTTGGGAGCTTACCAGAGTTTATGAGTTTCACACAGCTGTGTCACTCTTCGGCTGTGTGTGTTTAAGCAGAGGCAGTTTGCACGCTGCCAAACTGCAAGTTCCGGAAATAGGTGGGAAAAAAAACGACTTAGACCCATAAATAATGCTATTCCCCAAACACAATGTGCCCCCTGATGTTGGAGCTCACTATCTGGCGGGCTAACACAACGCTAATGTTGCGCTATTTCTGCTAAATCATCCACTTGGTTCAAAGAGCCGGCTCCCTTTCATTCATTCATTCATTCATTCATTCAGAAGAGTGTTGCCTTTTGTTCGGGGTGCTTTTAAATACAAATCTCAAAGAATGCAATGTTTCTGTCTGCTCTTATTGACTGAGTGGCTCTGCCAGCAGGTCCGTCTTTCACCGAGTGTTCTCAGAGTTAGATTGATCCGTAAAATACAATGAAAGCAATCAGCTACAGCAACTTACTCATTTAGCTTTTTTTTTAATCCTCTGTACGTGTATTCCAAAAGAATGCAAACTCTGTCTCTGATCGACAGGCTAACAGTCAATGTAAGGGACTCTTACCCTGTGACCAATATCAGTCATCTGTCAATTCCCCATGCCGTCAATGATCGAGAGGTCGACGGAAAAACCAAAATTCCGCCGTCGCTAAAAGCTCAAAGTCATGAAATTCAAAAGGCGTTTTTGAGCCAAACGACTCAAACGATCTGACTCACTGGAAAGAACCGTGATTCTCATCTTCCTTGAGTCGCACGGCGACGCACCGTGCGTTTCCTTCGCCTCCCTTCCAAATCCTCCTCGGCCCGACTCGGAATCTCAGGTTTGCCCACCATGAGTCGGCGCCGGTCGCATCGATCTTCCTCACCGGCTGGAGAAAAGCGTCTTGTATTGCAGGCCCACCGGAGGTGTCGAGCTGAAGAATCGCTTTGCTCATCGCGACTCGCGGCACGTTAAATAGGCCAAAGGAAAGTGGAAGGAGTTGCAAGCCGCCTATTGTCTGACCGCTGCCTTGAGGAGGCGCTGTCAGTCTCCCCTACTGGCTGTAGATAATAGGGCACCGCGCTACGGGGGCGCTCCTCTGTGAGTCCAGTGAACGGCCCAATGTGTTTCTTTTTTCCGTTCCTCACCAGGACCCTGAAGACAAAGAGACGAGAGGAGCGTTGTAATGAGTTTCCATTGGTCCAGGTGCGATGCCACTCTCTCCACTGCCTTCTTCTTTGCTTTGTGTAGGTGTTGGCCTTCTACGGCCTGTTCGAGCAGTGCGAGCAGGCGGTGGAGAACAGCGAGACCTGGCTCAAGGTCCAGGCGCCGCCGGCGTCCGAGCCAGAGCCACTCAAAGTGCAGCTGGACCGCTGCCAGGTGAGTTCTCCTTTTTTTTTTTTTTTTTTTGTTGCTGATCTTGCAGATTCTAACGTTAATATAGCCAGTCAATTATCTTCTCTCATTGGATTTTGTCTCTGGTCTGGGTAAAGGGTAAAGGGTAAGAGGGTAAGAGGCACCACAGAAACTGCTTCTGTGTGAAGGTTAGGAAAAAAAACTGTCGTATTTGTTTTCAGACGTGAGTCATATCGTAAAAAGATCCGTTATGGAGGTGTCTTCCCACACTGACAACGTAGACAGAATTCTATGTGCTTTAGTCCACAGACAAAATAAGTCTGAAAGTGACAAACATCTTCCTGAACCACAAAAAATTGTAATCAGATCATTTCTTTGTCAATTCAATTAATCGATTTGAGTTGATTAATTGTTTCTGCTCCAGAACAATCTTTCTCAATGAACATCAAAACAGGTCTAATGTGTGTAGCTGGACCGGTGTTTTTTTTGTTTTGTTTTGTTGTTTTTTTTGCTGATCTTGCACCTTTCAACATTTTAATATAACCAGTCAATGATCGCCTCTCATTGTATTGTATTGTTTGCTGTCGAAAAGGCTGATTGTTGGTGATTTTGCCTCTGTTCGTCTCGTTGTATCACGTTTGAAGTATTTGGCTTCTTTTTGTTTATGTCTGTCTCTCTACATGCATCTGTTTGTCACAGCTGTTTTCTGTAAGTATTCTTAAGTCTACCAGTAATTGTTGTGTGTGTCTCCTGCTGCTCAAATGTTTATGTTTTTGCTTTATTGCCGAAAATGCACCATCAAAATATGGTAGCAAAGATAGCAGTGTTCAAACGATCAGGTTAGCTACTAGCTCGATGGCTAGCAAAGCACATTTCGAGATGTGCATCCAAATGCGAACAATTTTAAAAAAGAAAACACTGTCACGTCGCTGTTTCTGAAATGGGGAAAACTGCAGATGGGGAAAGGGGATTTTGCTAAGCTAATGCCTCGCGCCGTGTACGCTAATCTTTCGCTCGCGTCACTCGCCTTTTGAAACAAATTTGAGTGGTCAGATTTTAGATTGCAGCGCTCATTCGCTCACCCCTTCCTCCCTCTATTAGTTTGCCAGCGAGGTACGGTGACCTGGTTACCTCGTCCACCTTCTTCTTCGTTGTTTTTTTTTTTTGCAGACTCCAGCGTTCACCATAAACATGAAACCTCCTTAGAAATATGGCGGTGCTAACTGGGAGCAAGACCCTTTCTTCTCTCTTGATGTATATTCTTATAGATATGTTAATAAGAAACACTCTATGGGTAGACAAACCCAAATTACTTTTATTGTATTGCCAGTATACACTTTTATTAATATAGTTATGGGCAGCATATTAAGGTTTTAGCAATATGAAAATCATAAATCAGCCCAAATTTTACACACTGGAAGTTAAAAAACAGGAACAGAGAAGCGGAAAAACGGGCTTCCCGGGCCTGCTGGCTTCCAGAACTGCTTGCAGTCGCAGGTACAAATACTTGCCTCCTGATATTATTCGTGGACGGATGGCGTGCGTTTCAGCACCAGCTGGGCCCGGTTGAGTGAAAGACAGCGACTTGCACTAAAAGCTGTCACTGCGGGACAGTTTTGCTGAATATCAACCCGCCTCCGCGCTGGCGTCCCGGCACTCGGGGGCCCCGACCCTGGCTGGGTTCAATTCAGATTGAAGGTCAGCAAGGGGGCGGCATCCGGCGGTTTCATTTAAAAGTTAAGTCTGGAGAACAAACCTGGCGTTTTGTGGAAGTTGAGGGAGGGGGAGGGGGAGTGGTCGCACAAAAGGCTGTTTTCCTCCTTTCGACGGGTTTTCTCGTCAATAAAAACCCAACCCGCACGTATTCCAATGTAGACAGACGTGAGTATCATATCCCAGACTGACTTCTGCTGCCGCTGATACGGCATTCACGCCTTCCACTTATTTTGCAGAGTTGAGGGGAGAAAAAAAAATTGTTGTACTCGTGCGATTCAAATTGCTGAGCTGGCCCAATTTCCTGCTTGGCTTCTTATTCATTAGCAGATGGCAGCGTATTTGAATATCTCAGTGAGATGGGACTCGTTTAGCATAAGGCAAATGGAGTGTAAGTTCATTTTTTTTTAAGAGCCGCTTGGACATCCGATGGATCGTGAAAGAGAATCTTTCCCCCTCTCGGTCTGCGTTGCTCTTTAAACCCCCTTCTGCCCAACCTCCGGCAAACAACGTGACCCATCTTCCGCCTTCTTCTCCGCCCTCTTCCAGGAGGAGGTGTCTCGCCTGGCCGCCCTGCAGCCCCAGGTGGAGCTCCTGGAGAGGCGGCTGGACGAGCTGAAGGCGGAGAAGGAAGGCGACGGGGACTCGCCGGCGTTCCTGGACGCCGACATCGACGCCTTCAAGGAGCACTACCACGAGGTTCTGGAGGACCTGCGGGCCCGCGAGCGGCAGCTCCAGCTGGGTAAGAGGCGCCACAGGGTCTGCTGTCGTGTTTGTGCTCAGGCTTGAATCGTGTCGTAAAGGATCTGTTCTCGAGGTGTCTTCATATGTTCAGTTTGCAAAGCAAGTGTTATTTTGTGATCGGTTAATCTATTGATTATTAGCTTTCGTTGACTCGATTCCATTGAACGACTATTTGAAATTGGTCGTGAAAAAGAACTTCCAGAATTCGCTGTAACAGCAACCATACAAAAAAAAAATTGTAATCAGATCATTTCTCTGTCAATTAGATTAATCGATTAATCGATTTGAGCCGATTAATCGTTTCCACTTTAGACCAATCCCTCTCAATGGACATCAAAACATGGCTAGCTAGCTTGCCAACATCAGCGTCTGTGGAAAGCCGTCTTAAGCCCCGCCTCTCGGCTTTTACCAAACATATCCGGACATTGATCGAACCTGAAACTGATCGCAAAGAGAGACGCTGAATTTCCGACTGACGACCTGGAAGTGGAATCAAGGCGGTGAGAAATGGCACATCTGGAAGGAAATAGCTCCTCCGTGACAATGATGCAGTTAATGTATACATTCACGATACATATGCATTTTTTTTTTTTTTTTTTTTTTCTCCGTTCGCGACCCAAACAATATATTTCGGTTTACGATGTCCAAACTACTTTGGCGACTTTGTGAATGCTCGTAACGGAGCATCTGTTAGCTCAGCGCCGACAAGCTGTCAAATTAGATTTTAATTGGATACCAATTAATTGACTAAAGGGAACACTGTGAATTAGGCTTTGGCTAATTTCAATAATGGATGGTCGCCACGCCCGCCTGGCACAACATGGTTTGGATTTGCTGAAGAGCCAATAATAATTAAGGCTATTATTCATAAGGTGTTGCACTACTATCTGGTTATTACAGACACTTTGAAGCACGTTTCCTTTTGAAACTCTTGACCATTATGTTTGAATAGACTCAAGGAACTCCTTGTGTTGCTCATCAGAGAACTCAGGGAACCATAGTTTTTGAGTCACTGAGTCAGTGAACGATTCGTTCATTCACAACTCCGTCTCGTCGCATTGGAACCCGGAAAAAAAAAGTCAAACTAAAATTCCTCCCCTCAGCTATTCGCTCAGCGTGTCGCCACCTCGACTACTGAGATGTGAACACATGCTGTGCAGAAAGGGTGCGCTTCTCTTTCTGCTTATGTCAGCCGTGTTGCCCGCAGCGTGGGGGAGAGGGTTGTTCTCCCTGATAATAATCGATAAACATAATGACGCGACGCTGCTTTACATGCGTCTGGAAGCGGCTGAAAGCTGCAGGGGGCGAGGGAGTGAAGGGAGCTTATAGGAGGGAAAAAAGCAACCCTGCAAATAATTTCAAACGTTCAGTCGTTCAAACTACAAATACCAGAAGCTCTGTAAGAAGTAAAGTAAAAACCGTCTGTGTCGTCGGTCAAAACGTAGCGGCATAGTTGGGTGGGAAAAATCGTGAAAATGTGGAAGACTGTTTTTTTTTGTTTTGTTTTTTCAGAACCAGCTTAAACAAACGACACAATGAGTATTAAGATAAAAGGATGTGTATAAAAAATATATATACCTTGGTGTCCGCGTCAAACGTAGCTTCGGAACCAATGCAAATAAAGCTTCAGTTTGGGAAAATTTTAATCCAATTTTTATTTTTTTTCAATCAATTCCAACCAATTGATCGAGCCAAAAGTGCCCTTGATGATGTGTCCTAACATGCAGCCAGGCTAAACTAAACTAAACTAGACTAAATGAACCTGGTAGTGTTGACAGCCATGCGAGGATCATTGAGAGATTCAGGAAAATTGTAATCAGATCATTTAAAAAAAAAAAAAAAAAAAGTCAATGCAACTCGATGAGTCGCTGAATCAGCTCTGAATAGACAGTCGCTAAGTGCGGAATTGCAAAGCATATTCTGCAAATCCTGCTAGCTTGCTAACCAAGCTAGCAGGATATTCATTTACACAAGCTATATTCAGTGACTTCACTCATACATTTGATATTCACAGGCTCCAAACACTCGAGTCGATGCCGACTTTTTCATTCGCGGCTCGCAAACTTCATTCGCTTCATTCGGCCGCCGTGCGAGAAGGGCGTGGGAGAGTTTACTGATGATGAGACGCTCCTCCCGGCTGCAAACAACGGGTTATTTTATTTTTGGAGAGCCACCCGCCAAATCGAGTGTTTTCGCGCCCGAGTAGCGAGAGTCATTTTGCACAATTTGCAGCGCCGCCCCATGTGTGTATGCCTGGGTGTGCGTGCACGTGCGCGTGTGTGAGTGTGTGTGTGTGTGTGTGCGTGCGTGTGTAGTCGCAGGGCTCGCTTGCTTTCTTTTCCCCGGCGGCAGGGGAAACAATAAGGCCTAATGAGACAGAAAAAGAAGCGGCGGCCGTCAAGACAGACAAGAGACGGCTAAATCAGACAGACAGAAAGAAGTGTGGAAAGGGGAAAAACAGAAAACACAGAAAAAAACAGAAGGGCCGAGCTATTTATATCAATGAGGCGAGGAGTGATTGAAAGAAATAAGAAAACAAATCCCTCCCTCCCTCTCTCTCTCTCTCTCTCTCTCTCTCTTTATATATATATATATATATATATATATGTCTATATACATATAGACATATATATATACATACATATACGTATACATGTATATATGTATATATATATATATATATATATATATATATATATATATATACATATATATACATATATATATTATCAGAGGGATATATATATATGTGTATATATATATATATATATACATATATACATATATATATATTTGATATATATATATACATATATTTGATATATATATATATATATATATATATATATATATCAAATATATGTATATATATATATATATATATATATATGTATATATATATATATATATATATATACATGATATATATATATATGTATACATATTTATATATATGTATACATATATATGTATATATATATGTTTATATATATATATATATATATATATATATATATATATATATATATATTTATATATATATATATATATATATATATATGTATATACACAAATAGCCGGCAAGAGAAAATGACCCGGAGCTTTAGCCAGACAAATACACAGATTGGTAAAGAGAGGGGAGATTTGTGTGTGTGTGTGTGTGTGTGTGTGTGTGTGTGTGTGTTTGGTGGGCCGGGGGGGGGCTGTGAGTGTGTGTGAGTGTGTGTGTGTGACAAACTATTCATCTTGACTCGCACAGACAGTTCTCCTCTCTCATGCCTCACACGTCGCAGCGTCTGTGTGTGTGCGTAGATGGATTACTTGGCCAAATTCGAGCGCGGATAAAAATCCGGAGGGGGACGGACATAAAATAAATAAATAAATGAATGAATAAAAGCAGGAGCGCAGCGGCGACTGAAATGACACTTTTTTTTGCTCTTGTGGCTTGCCGCCACTGCGGGTGTCACCAGGGTCAGCGCATTTCTCTCGCTCTGTGTTCCTCGCTCAGAGAGGGAGTTGAACAAATCCGCGGTGGGTTGCAGAAGTGACAAGTGGCCTCAGATTGAAAAGGCAAAAAGACAGCACCGCACTGCTATTCAAAAAAAAATAACCAAAAGAAAAATTACATTTATTTGCAATTTTCAGTCCATTTTCAAGTGAAAGTACACAGCCGGAATCTTTGTTTGACGCGTGAAGAGGTGTTCACTCTCAATCTGTTCACGTTAAAGCTGAAGCTATCAATTGACTCAAATTGACTGACAAAAGTCCTCGATTACAATTTTGTTGTCGTTTCTTTCACCTGCTTCTGGAATAAAGGACAAGCTGTTGGTTTTTGCTCGTTTTCAGGCGACGCTGCTCACATTTTTTACGGTCGTTTTCAAACTTTTCAATCATATTCCTGATTTACACCAGGAAGTGTCTGACAATAAGTGTGTGCAGTTTTAATATGCTAAGCCACAGCTAAACTAGGTTAAGCTAGCACTCACCTCCTCCTCCTCCTCCTCCTCCTCCTCCTCCTCCACCTCCACTGCAGTTCTGGAGAGCCTGCCCCCGGCCCGCTACAAGGAGACCATCTCCACGATGCTGGCGTGGCTGCAGCAGTGCGAGGCCAAGCTGACCATCCCCTCCACGGCCGTCACCGACTATCCCGTCATGGAGCAGAGGCTGAAGGACGTGCAGGTGGGGACACGTTCATTTTCAACACGTTTTTAAACGGGAAAGTCAATGTTGTGTTTAAAAACAACATACTGATACGTATCTTTGCGCATTTTTTTTAGTGGTTGTCTGATAATGCGGGACCTTTTTCTAGCTAGCGCTCGCCTGGGCTGATCTGCACTTATTCCAATGCGGGGAAAAACTCTTCAACTCTTTTCGGTTCACACAGCATGAATGAGTGGAGTAGTGAAGGAGTGAAGTGGAAATGAAACGATCGCTTTGACTTTTTACCTCAAATTAGCTTTTAGCTTTGGCTCAGCTTCCCCCGACGTTCCGTTTTTTTCTCTTTAATTGAGCGTCTCCCTGTGTGTTTGTTTTTTTTTTTTTTACTTCATCGTTTCAAAATGACCGAATGTTCTACATCAGTGAACTGATGCAGTCTCCGGAGCCACATTTATTGCCCTATCACAAAGTCGCGGCTCAAATTTATTCCACAAAAATAAAAGCGCTGGCCCACTTTCTACCATGTCCAGAAAATAAGTCTTTGAAATGAATGAATTGAACTGCATCTCCTGCAAAATAAATAGCCAACATTTGCTCTATGAATAGATCTATTTTAAAACTCTTTATTATTTTTTTTTTTTAATATAAAAAAAAAGGGAAGCTGCCCATGAATGTGTGTGTGTGTGTGTGTGTGTGTGTGTGTGTGTGTGTGCGCGCAGATGCTGATTTTCTTCTTACCAAAGTCTTTTTAACTAATGGCCCCCATCAGTGAACCGGTCTGGTTGCAGTTTAATGACCCCAGCCCCCCAATAGGGGTCAGTCTCGACCGCAGGATCCGTATCTGGAGAACCAGCGCTGCTCGGCACTGTTTACAAAGCCCGCTCGCCCCCCACCACCCCTCCCCATCCCGCCGGGGCAGCGCAACACCGTAATCACTTTTTACTGGGAGCAGTAAAGTTCTACCGCCGGCGGCGGAGCCAAAGTGCCAGAGCAGCACTCTGTAAACGGAGGCGTCCTCGCCGCAGATAAAGAGCTGGGGAGGGGTCGGGGGTGGTGGTGGGGGGGCGGGGTGGGGGACAGATGACACGGCCCATTAGCCTGTAGCCTCATTCACAGCCGCAAGCCAATAGTTTATACTGTGTACATCAAATACGGCGGGACATCCCCGGGTATCACAGCACCGCCACCTCTCACCACCGCCAGGTTTGAGACGGTCTGTGATGTTTACACAAAGAACAAGGTGGCCGTGATGAACCTTGTTTGACGATGATCTTGCTTAAGATTTGATCAGTAAATATGCGGCAGGCACTTGTGGAGATGGATGGTTTTTTTTGTGTGTTTTTTTTTTTTTAATAAGAACCGTTCTATGGGTAGGAAGTCGGAGTACTGGAGATGGGTCTTGGTCTCCAGACCACTTTTTATGGGTTTTGGTCTTGGTCTCCGACTCGGACTCGGAGGCATTTGCACTGGGTCCCGTCTCGGGCTCAGGCTGTACGAACTCTGGATTTTTGACCAAGACCAGTCAAGACTCCAAGCCAACACCGCAATGACACGATAATAACCGACAAGAGTCCAGCTGCTGCTGCCGCTTTACGCTTTGTTTGTGACACCCAGAGTGACACGGCCCCTTATTCCAAGGTAACTTATTTTTTTTTGAAGATGGTTCAGCAGAGGTAGCAAAATGTTCTGGTCACGATCTCAACACTCTCCAGTCTTGATAATGTCTTGGTTGGTGCCGTTTTGACTGCAACAGTAGTAGGAAAAGCCAAGTGACTTTGATCGTGCTGCGATGATACACTTTTATGAATGTATTTACGGCCAGTACGTTCGGCTTCTACCGAGATAAAAATCCTTTCAATCAGCCTCCACCGTGCGCGCTGCCGTTGGTCGGCGGCCAAAGTTTGTTGTGAGTTTCACTCTGATTTCAGAGAGCGGGAACCGGTCGGGAGAGTTCACAGGGGGGGGGGAAAGGAAATTTTCCGGTGCGTAAAGACAAAGAAGTGAACTGGGGCAGGCGGACCGACGGACAGTGGGGAAGATCTGCAGTGCGACGGCGGCCCGTCGGGCCTTGACAGGAGACTGTGCGATGATTGAGCGGCTCCTCCAGCCGCCAGGAACTAAACGACCTTGACAGGAGCCGCAGAGAGGCAGCGAACGCTGGAGCAGAAGAAAAAAAAGAGTCCGCCGTCGGAGTCCGCCGTCGTACTGCGCAAGTTTAGCGCGTTAGCATTGAGAAAGATCATCATCATCACCATCATCATCATCACCATCATTTAGACCAGTGGTTCTCAAACTTTCTCTGTCACGCCCCACCTTGGAGGAAGAACATTTTTCTTAGAAGCCCCAAATTTGACGTGGCTGCGTCTTGAGGGATCCCGATGAACCTGCAGGTGGCCCCATGTCTCTAGGACAAAGTTGACCTTTGACCCCATAGACTTGCATGGCATTAGGGTTTAGCGATAAGGCTGGAATTAGGGTTAGGGTTAGGGTTACTCCTGGAATTAGTGTTAGGGTTTCGGGGGTTCCTCATGGGCTAGAAGCCCCAAATTTGACGTGGCTGCGTCTTGATGGATCCCGATGAACCTGCAGGTGGCCCCATGTCTCTAGGACAAAGTTGACCTTTGACCCCATAGACTTGAAATGGCATTAGGGCAGTGGTTCTCAAACTTTCTCTGTCACGCCCCACCTTGGAGGAAGAACATTTTTCTTAGAAGCCCCAAATTTGACGTGGCTGTGTCTTGAGGGATCCCGATGCGATTTTGCATGTGTGCAATGTGACGTTATTCATTGTAGGAAGATTTTTTCCAATCATTTTCGGCTCCCGACTTTGTCCCAACTTTTAAATTTTGTCCCCAGTGTGTGTTTGAGTTTGACAACCCTGTCTTATTCCATTCAGGCATTAGAAGACCTCCCAAGTTAGACGCTTTAAAAAGTGGGCGTGTCCATCGTGACCACTTTCCTGGGTGGGACGTCGCAGAGCTCGACTCTTTCCCTCTCCTCGTCCTCGCCACGTCCCCGACTCCCGTTCTTGGCTCCAAACACGGGGCCTCCACCTGGCACGCGCTCACTCGTCGCAACCGCCGCCGCTTTTGTTAGTCTCCGCCGATGTTAATCTCCCCAAGGTCGAGCGGCGCGACTCGGCCCCTCCTTTGGGCTCCATAATGGCTTGTGAGTGTGGCGGGGAGAGACGGCGCGCTTGTAGCATGAGATTAATTAAAGTTGATTGAGGATAATAATGAGGGAAGTCACTCTGCATACTGATGAGCCTGCATCCATCATCTCTTCCCAGCCGCGCTCTCGGGGCCGTCGTAACGCGCAGACGAGACGGTTTATTTTTACATTTTATTTTATATTTATTTGCACGTACAGTCCGCCGTCTCCTTCGGGTAACGAGCGACCCCTTAACAAAAAGACGCTCGGTCTCAAGTGCGAGTGCGAATGCGAGTGCCAGGCAAACAAAAAAAAAACACCTCCAGCTGATATTAAAAGCGGCCGTGATTGGATGTCGTCGCACCAGGAGAGACGATTATTGTCATCACCCACCAGCCGCCGCCGCCGCCGCCGCCGCTCCCAGTTATCAAAGTCCTGATTGTAGCGTTCAATCACGCCAGATAATTCTGGACTTATTACATCTTCTGATTAATTTGCAATTTCTTTATTTTATTCCCGCCTCCCTCCATCCCCCCCATCCACTCAGCAGTGTGTGTGTGTGTGTGTGTGTTGAGATGACATTCAAAGGTGCGCCACTGTTTAGTGCACGGAAAACACTCGAGATTGAGCATCCAATACAAGCAATGAATAATTTGAGTCTCGCGAGTGCTGCTTTTTTTTTTCAATTTTCCATTAAAAGAAACCAAAAAAATGTCTAAACACGCACACACGCACACACACACACACACACACACACACACACACACACACACATACACACACACACACACATACCGACTCTTGCCGCCAAGCTTGACTGTATTGACAACCGATCGATTTCCGGGCGAGTGCTTTTTAGCAAACGTTCCCTACAGAAAAAACAGCTGTGAATGAACAAAACAAACACAAACCAAAATGGAAGAAAATGCTAAAGAGGTGTATGTCAGAGGCGACAAGTCATCAGACTAGACAGTTTTATTAGCATGACTGATTGATGAGCAGCATCGATACATATACAGTGTGCATATGCATATATCTAAATATATATGTATGTATGTATATATACATATATATATACATATATATATATATATATATATATACGCATATACATATGCACACACACACACACACCGTGGCAATACGTCAGCAGTGGCAAGGTGCGCTCCCCTCAATTAAGCCAATAGAATCAGCGACTGACTGTGTGAGTAGTCAGCTGACTCTCCAGGGTCTCCATCAGCAGCAAACCAAAACCAAAAAGGCATTAGCGCTGCAACGCGAGGCGGCACTTTTTCTCATTTCATTTCAAAATAAAAAAAAGGTAAATATGTTGTCCGCGACATCAATCCCACCCCCCCCTCCCACCCCCCCAAAAAAAAAAATTCCAAGTCTGATTAGCATAAAGTGGATGCCTGGCGGACCCTCGCCGCGGCAACAGAACTGCTGGCGCTGGCGAGCAGGTCAATCCACTGTGGCTAATTAACGCTAATGCTGTCCACAAGTGAGTGCCTGATTAAAAATAAAAAAAAATAAAAAAAACAGCAACGCTGCTCGGTGGTTCAGCCGGTGATTGTTGGTGAGGGAAGCAGCCTTGCGATGTCAACTCACCACCACGCTTTGTTTTCATTGTTTGTTTGTTTTTTATGTTGGTAAACTTTGAACAATAAGCAAGATTTGTTTAGACCAAAACCTCCTAGTTTGCGCTGCACAGGCCAGACAGAAATATATATATATATATATATATATTTATAAATATATATATTTATATATTTATAAATGGATATATATGTGTATATATTTATTTATATTAATCTTTAATTAACAGTTGCGATGCATGCAGCATTGCCACAAGAAAGGGAAAATGTGATGCATATAAGACGTCTAGCTTAAGCTAATTTGCAGTCTTTGTCCCTGGTCAGGCTTTTAGGATACAATGAGATGGACTAAAAAAAAACAAAATTAAATTATACAAATGCAGTAAATAATAATATAAAAAAAAACAGTTGCAGTTGTCAATTACTAATAAAAACAAGAGTTAGATTTAGGTGCTGTTATATTGACAATGACTTAATAGGAAATTAATGTTCACATTCCTGCTGCTGCTTGAGCCAATGTTTAACTTTCACACTAAACCTCCTTTGTTCTGTTTGGGATTTCATTTCTTATGGTAGGGAATTCCATAGGAGTGGACTTTGCATTGTCCTAGAGTTGTCATTTAAAAGATCTGACATCACTTGTGGGGCCGGCCCATTTAAACACCTAAAAAAAACTTTCAGCGAACAGCACAGGTGACAGTAGCCCAGCCTGCGCTGGAATTGGCTACTCGCTCTCAGGGTGAGGGGCCAGTGATGCTTCAGCCACAGGTTTGGGGCGGACCAGAGTGCTCTACTCGTGATCCGCGGCCGTCTTTCGTCTTTGTGTTTACGTTCACAAACAATTCCAATTACCTTGTTGAAAAACAGCCTCTTTTTTTTTCCTCGCGAATCAAAGTTGATTTCCCCCAAACTTTGTCTCTGCAAACAAACACATCAGCCAATCAAGACGGTTGCGCGGAACGGCATCGGCCTCATTATCTCATTATGCGTGCCGCTCAGCACCGAGCCAAGTTTGATGAAAACATGATGTAACTTGCATTTATTATAACAGTAAAACACATTGAGGCATTGAACCTTAACCATCTTTAAACCAAAAAAAAATTCATCATTTAAAATCGTAATTTTAACGAATTGATTCTGACTCCCCGGATCGGCAGGTCCGTCCTTCCTCTTCTCCTTTGAACAGGGCTGCTGTGTTTTGGAGGGTGGGGGGGGTTGCGGCTCTGTTTCTGTCAACCACATCATGTGGGAGGCCCGGCCGTCTCAGGACCTCCAGCTGCTCTGCTCTGAAGACCGTTCTGGAATACAACCTGCGATCCCGTCGGATCCCAGTCCCGCATTCCAGAGGACGGATGCACGTTTCAGGAGCCTGCTTTTCAAGAACACACACACGCATGCAACTCTTGCCTGTGTGCCAAAAGTTGCCACTGAAATCCCAAATCAAGTCCAGAATCGGCTGTGCTGTAGTTTCAACTCCTCTTTTTCCTCGCCCCCCTACTCCCCCCCCCCCCCCCCCCCCAGATGAAAAATAAAAGCACTTATTCGCTGTTGCTAGCTTTGCCAGGTCATGAGTGATCCCGTGTGCGAGTGGATGCGAGTGGAAAAGAACCATAAGAAGAAATGAAACCTCTTTGTCGTGGCCAAGCGTGTCAGTATTTCGTCCCTTCCTCCTAAGTCGCACGTTAAAACTCTTCCAATCTGGCCTCCCCACCTTCTCTTGCACATTTTGCATGAGTGCCAGGATGAATTACCCGCGTGGACGTTTGTCGCCTTTTGTGTGACTTGAGCCCCTGGGGGTGGGCCGCCGCCCCGCCCCGCCCCGCCCCGCCCCGCTCCGCCGCCCACTTCCAGTCACGCTTTCGCATTATTATCAACCAAAACCTTCGACATTTCCCCCCCTTTTGGAGTTTCAATAAGCAAGCTCCCTCATCTGTAAAATAAGACTTTTTGAGTCAGTTGTCAGATCCCTTTTCTTTAGTGGAAAACCACTGAGAGAAACCGTCAAGCAAGAAGAAAAAAAAAAAAGGGGGGGGGAGAGGCGCGACCCGAACGCCTCCCTGCTTGGCATTCGACATTGCTGCAAAAGGATTGTGGGTAAGCCGGAGTAACTGACGGATGTCCTGTCCCTGGCGGTGCTCGAACTAAGCTAAAAGCTGAGCCTCCGAGTCACCTTGCTGTGAATGTGGCTTTCTTCACTCTCTGCCCAAAGTTGGCCTGGGGAATTCCCTCAGCCATCCGCTTGGTACGTACGCTGCGCTTCCAAATCAAACAGTGGAGGAAAAAAAAATATTTATTTTTCACGCTAACAGCGGGAGCCTTTATTCGCCGAGCAATGCAACACGCTGTCACTCACAGCCTGAAAAATCTGTGCGTTTTTGCTCCGTGGCATTTTCATTAGATGGCAGAGCTCAAGCAGGTGACAGACGTAATCATGAAAATCCCGAGGCCTGCTTGCGTTTCCACGGCGACTTGTTGATAAATGTGTCAAAGGAATGCCAACCTGAGGGCTTATTTATGGGAAAGATGGATGTTTTCACAATGTGTTTCCCATGTGTTTCAAATAGATTTGGAAATATAACCTGGACATCTCTTTGTGATCCTAATCGAGACCGTCAATGTCCTCTTTCGTAACTTCGCCTTTTGTGCCTTGTGATGTAAAGAGATTGATTTCAAATTTTTTTGGGGCCTTTTCCTCTTCAGGACCTGCAGGTGTCTCTGGCAGAACACCAGGGTGAGGTGGACTACCTGACTTCTGCCGTAGAGCAGGTCTTCCAGAAGGCACCGTCAGACATCAGCATGAAGTAAGATATTGGCAGATTTTGGGTACTCACACATTCACTTCAATTACCTAGTCCCAAATCCTCAACTTTCATTGGTATACATGAGTTCAGAACGTTTCTTGCATTTGGCACTAATTGGTAATGTTGTCCAATATCGACTGATTGCACTGACTGGATAAAATGTTTTGTTTGTACCGTCCGGTACTTCCTAAGCAACAGAATGAAAACAGATGCTTAAAAAGTATGAAACGCCTGAACAAGTCGTACACTACAACATTAATGCTGTTTCATTTAAAAAAGTGCTTGGTAGCTAGGAGTAGCTTAGCTAACTCGCGGCCCCTAACGTTTAGCTAGCATGTTAAAACCATATTTTGCCGATACATTTTTTTTGTTCGTACTTGCGTGAGCTTGTGCTCCCCAGATCCAGAAGAATGCGACATCGGCAAGTTAACTCGGCACGCTACAATCTGGCAAATGTCTTTCGCAGGTATCGGGCTGAGATGGACGGCGTCATGGCACGCTGGCGGCGACTGGGCTCCACGCTGCAGGACAACGCGCAGAGAATCCAGGAGCTCATGGCCAAACTGATGCAGTTCGAGGTGAGGACGCCAAAAGATGCGGCCCGAGTAATCAAAGAACCCGACTGTATCTGTTCCTCTTCCCCGTTTCCCACCGATGCTTACTGTGCTCAAACGTGACACCAGGATAGGTATTGTTTTAATATATCCTTTTACTTGTTGCCACGTTGTTCATCTATTTAAATGATAATGATGGTGATGAAGAATCAATTTGAAAATAATCAATAGATTAATCGTCAACAGAAATAATCGATAGATTAATCGTCAACAGAAATAATCAATAGATTAATCGTCAACAGAAATAATCGATAGATTAATCGTCAACAGA
The DNA here is from genome assembly GCF_046127955.1 of Nelusetta ayraudi. Lineage (NCBI taxonomy): Eukaryota > Metazoa > Chordata > Actinopteri > Tetraodontiformes > Monacanthidae > Nelusetta > Nelusetta ayraudi. Next base: position 597,438 of record NW_027466164.1, read on the forward strand.
AATAATCGCTAAATTAATCACTCACAAAAATAATCTATAGATTAATCCTTCACAAAATGAACCGATAGCCTCAGATCTACTGTTAGTGGTTCCACTATCATAAATGCACATTATCTGTTTGCACTATAGTGCTCAGTTGTTACAAAATTGTCATTAGATTAATCATTTAATCGCCCCTTCCCTTAGAACGACGTCAAGACTCTGAAGAAGTGGATGGCGGACGTGGATGTTTTCCTGAACGAGGAGTGGCCGGCGCTGGGGGACTCGGAAGCTCTGGAGAAGCAGCTGGAGCAGTGCACGGTGACCAGACTCGCACACCACTGTGACAGCAGCGAAACGAATATCAATTAAATGATTGCGAAATGAACCTCTGCCCTGCACCTCCTGACCAGGCGTTGGTGAACGACATCCACACCATCCAGCCCAGCGTCAACGGCATCAACGAGGTGGGCCTCTACCTCAAGAAGGAGGCCGAGCCGCCGTTCGCAGTCTACATCCAGAAGCTGCTGGACGAGCTCAACGGCCAGTGGGAGAACGTCTGCAAGCAGGTGCGTGCGAGCGCGAAGAATATTAGAAAGTGTGCCGTTGACGGTTTCATGCTGGCTTGAGGCGGAGACGTTGCAGCTTAAGTGTCATGGTTGGTGTGCAAACAATACGTCGTCATTGCCCTGAGGAATTTACACATGATGTAGTTTGTAGTGTGTGTATTGTGCACTTTATATGCTCTATAATACTAACAGAAAATATATGTGTGAGTAGATCTGCGGCTATTGATTATTTTTGTAAATTATTAATTCATTCATTATTTTTGTGAAAGATTAATCTGTCAAATGATTAATCTATAGATTATTTTGTAAATGATTGATCTATAGATTATTTTTGTAAATTATCAATCTATTGATAATTTTTGTAGATTATTAATCTATTGATTATTTTTGTAAATTATTAATTCATTCATTATTTTTGTGAAAGATTAATCTGTCAAATGATTAATCTATAGATTATTTTTGTAAATGATCAATCTATTGATAATTTTTGTAGATTATTAATCTATTGATAATGTTTGTAAATTATTAATCTATTAATTATTTTTGTAAATTATTAATTCATTCATTATTTTTGTGAAAGATTAATCTGTCAAATGATTAATCTATAGATTATTTTTGTAAATGATTGATCTATAGATTATTTTTGTAAATGATCAATCTATTGATAATTTTTGTAAATTATTAATCTATTAATTATTTTTGCATTTCCAATCCATCGATTATTCTTTAGTCAATTCAATTCAATTGTGATTTGAATACACAGTAAGCGTCCGTGTGAAATAGGACCGTGGAACCGACGGTGCCGTGTCAGCGAAATTGAGGAAGCGATTCTTGAAATTTGGAAGCAAATATTTCTTGTTTAGTTTGAATTTGAATCGCTTGATTATTGAACTGCTGGCACCGTAGATGTGCGTCGTGTATTTACTCCTGCTGTTTGCACAGCAGCCGTGGATGAACACTGGCACATTTCCTTCGGCAAATCCTGTAAATCCATCTCACATTTACGATTATACATTTACATGGAAATCCTTGGCTGCCTCACCACCACCACCTCCAGGCCTATGCAAAGAAGTCAGCCCTGAAAGGCGGCCTGGATAAGACCATGGCCCTGAGGAAGGAGATGCAGGAGATGCAGGAGTGGATCAACCAGGCTGAGGAGGACTACCTGGAGAGAGACTTCACATACAAGACGCCCGAGGAGCTGCGCAAGGCCGTGGAGGAGCTCAAGGTGTGTGTGTGTGTGTGTGTGTGTGTGTGTGTAAAGCAGATATAGATCCTGTAGATCCACTGGCTTTACAGTGTGAGACAAAGACAGAGTCAAAGCCCTCTTAACGCCGCAGGAGGAAAACTAGCTTTCCATCTTCTTTTTTTGCCCGGTAACCACATACTTCACCTAATTCATCAATATCGCAATGAGGCTTTTTTTTTTTACATGGTGGGTGTTACCTCTCCAACAGATGGAGGGCACACAAGCATAGGATGTCATAGGATGGAATTTTCAGGTCTTTATTTCTCTTCCTGGACGCCTGTGCAGCAGCCTGGCAGGGTTAATAGGAGCCCAATTCAAAAATTGCGACGTCACAAGGTATCATTGCCCTCTGTGACATCACAAAGGGATATGTTGTCTTCCTGAGGGCGCAATCATATTTCCATAAATTTCACAACAAAATTCTACGAAGGTGGCGGGCGATGTGTGAGTGACACGGAACTGCCCCGGGGACGACTTGCACACACATACTTACCACACGTTGTAAATATATCAACTAAATGCTAAGACTGAGGGAGAAAAATGATGGACCAACCAGTGAGGCATGAGGAGGATCTGTCAAGTGATGGAAGGAGCTGACATCGCTAGTATCTACATCACAAAGCCAGCCCTTTGAAACAGTGTTCACATTAAGCCAAGCAGACCTGAAAAACAATAAAGGAAAAAAGGGTTAAATGTCCCATTAATTATAGGCAGTTGGTGCGTTAGTGCACCTGGGTTACTGATCTCACCGGGGCGTCTGCACCACTAGACCAGGGCTGAGGAAACTTCTTGACTGGTGAGGCCACAATGGGTTGTGAAAATGTGACAGAGGGGGGGGTTAGCGGAGCAGCAGCAGATGGATGGGGTGTTTTGGTGAGCCACCTCATAGAAGGAAAAAAAAAATATATATATACGTGGTTTAATGTCGATTGAAAATGAAGCAAAGCAAAGTTGCGATGCTGTCAGTGTCCTTGAAGCCCCACGGTGTTTCGCTCTTCATTGAAATGACTCTGAGAGCACTGAAAACATGGAGGAGATGCAGCTATTCTATGACTGACTGACTATTGATATAACTTCTTCAAGTTCGGCAAGCCGGATTAAAAATATTAACGGGCCGCTCATGGCCCCCGGGCCGTAGTTTGCCCATGCCTGCACTATACCATCATCCCTAAAAGTTTTTTTTTTTTTTTTTTTTTTATTACCAGAGAAATTAATGCTGTAACAACAGAGCGAGTTGAAACGATTCACCCGCCACTCCGTCATCCAAAGGTCTTATTACCTCTCCTGCCGTTCCCTCCATTCGCTCAGCCCTGCCCCTCTCCCCTTCCCCGTCCCCTCTCCCCTGGCCCCCCACCCCATCTTCAGTCGGACGCCGATCCTCCCACGGAAAACAACACAAAGAAAAGTTTGCTCGAGAGTCAAGTTTAAAATTAAAAATTGATTCTACTCTGGCTGCTCCAGCTAATCCTCCTCCGAATCCGTTCTTTTGGTTTTATTCCCCGGACCCCTCGCTGCTGCTGCTGCTGCTGCTGCTGCTGCTGCTGCTGCTGCTGCTCCTGCTGCTCGGTCGTTCGGGTGGTGGTGGTGGTTGGGAGGGGTGGGGGAGGGGCAGCAGCGCTCCCGCCGCTCATTGATTGGCCGGCTTACCTGCTTCACACTCGCTGACTGTGTCAACAGAAGATTGATCGATTGACTCGTCCATCCCTCCGTCAATGAATCCTCCCATCTCGCATCTTTGCTCTTTGCCGTCTTTTCACCTCCATCTGCAGGGGATTCTCCGGAGCTGCTCAATCGACTGCTTTCTTCGATCGGAACGATTGCTTGAATAGGCGAACAAAAAAAAAAGAAAAGAAAAGTGCAAAATGTCACGTCTCAAAATGACAAAGTGAAAAAATATTGTAAGAATAGGAAAATGAAGTTTTGCCTCTGGGAAATTGGAGTGAAATAGTTTCTATTTTTTCATCATTTCCTGTCAATTTATCGTTTCAGCTCAACTTTATACTTTATAATGCTATTTTTTTTTTCTTGTTTTTGCGTTCAGCCTCACTTTGAATTGATGATGCTTTCATGGTGTTGCAGAACAACTAGGGAAAAGGCATAGTTCTAGCCCAGGGGTGGGCAAACTATGGCCCGGGGGCCATATGCGGCCCGGTAAGCTTTTAAATCCAGGCCCGCCAAACGCTGTATTTCATCACTTTTCTAAGTGTTTTCAGAGTCATTTCAATAAAGAGCTAAATACCGTGGGGCTTCAAAGACACTGATTTTGTTGATTTTCAATTGACATTAAAGCAACATTCGTTTTCTACATATCCCATGATAGATTCTCACCAAAACACTCCGTCCATCTGCTGCTGCTCCGGGCCCCTGTGTCGAACTTTACAACCTGCTGTGGCCCCACCGGTGGAAAAGCTTCCCCACCCCTGAACTAGCCTGTCGTCAGGCTAACCCGGGCCAGAAAGACACAGTGAAAAACTTTTGAGAGTTGCTACCCTTGACTTGATTGTGAAACGTGCGCACCGTCGCAATAAAATGAAAAACTTCCCAGAGATCCTTGACCGAGGCCACGTCTCAGCGGCGTTCGGCCTTCCGTCCACTCGCAGGCAGAACTCTTTGTATGTTTTTTTTTTTATGTGCTTTTTTTTTTTTTGCCAAAAAATACAAGTAGGTTAGAGCTGTGTCATCTCCAACCAGGGCGCAAAGGAATCTTTGCTTAGCATGAGTTGACAAAAGTTATATTTTCAATGTGCTTAAATGTTAACTGAGATAGGTTTTTCCAGGCAAGTCATTGAATTACAATTTCCAAATGAATATTTTTATATATCATTTTACTTTTACACTTTTCTTGTACGTACTTTCAGCTGGTTCTGGAATAAAAACGACACATTTTTACTGTTTGTTTTTTTTTTAAGTTATTTCAAATAATCATTGTATCAATCAAGTACAAGAAAGTTACAAGTATAATCGACAGCAGAAGGAGTAATCTTAATAATAAAATGCTTTCTGATTCCCCCCACCCCCCCCCCCCCCACCTCCCACCAGAGGGCGCAGGAGGAGGTCCACTCCAAGGAGCTCAAGGTCAAGCTGCTGACCGACAGCGTCAACAGCTTCATCGCCAAGGCCCCGCCCACGGCCCACGATGCCTTGCGATCTGAGCTGGACGTGCTGACGGCCAACTACCAGCGCCTCTGCAGCCGCCTGGACGGGAAATGCAAAACCCTGGAGGTGAGTTAGCCTGGAGGCGCTAACTGGGGGCAGTCAACGTCACAATACTGCAGAAGTTGTTGGATAGAGTGTGAAATATGCTTGGTTATGAATGGCTGTAGCACAAATATTTTGTGATTTCACTTGGAATTTGGAACTTTGCTCCGTCGTTTGGCACCGACTGCTGCTCATTTGCAGACAGAAAGCGGGGGTGGGGGTGTTTGTTAAAAATGGTTGCCGGTGAGCAGATGCTGAGTCATCACAACCCCGCCGGGAGAAAGTTTGGGTAAGATCTAAGGTTGACCCCGGCTTCAATTGCAGGAAGTGTGGGCGTGCTGGTGTGAGCTCCTCTCCTACCTGGAGCAGGAAAACGCCTTCCTGGATCAGCTGGAGCAGAAGCTGGATGAGACGGACAGCCTGCGGGGGGGAGCCGAGGAGCTGCAGGAGGCCTTGGATGTGAGTCCAGGACGAGCTGAAACCTGAGTCGAGGGAAATTTTCAGCTTGTTAGAAATTTGTTTCACGATGACATGATGCCGTTTTAACCCGAGTTGTCCGTGTGCGGAATAATTAAACAGTGCGCCAATGCAAAATGAACTGAAAACATTTCGCGATCATCCAAAACCACCAGCAGGGGGCAATGCGACAGAGGGAACTACTCCCTTCAGCTCTCAAATAGCTGCATTTCAATCACTGACTGTGTTTAACCTGTGTTGAGGATTCTGGAATGAGTTTCCAATTGGTTTTGAAACCAGAAGATTCCATATTTGGATGTGTGGGTGGTACCAGAGGTGAGCCATGCCTTCCATCCACCAATAAGCTGACAGCACCTGGCAACTGAACTATCGCCACACCCACAACTTCATGATCATTTTTACACAAAATTAGACCAAATCTGACAAAATGGGAAATTTGGGCTTATTTAATCATTTTTTTTTGTATTAAAGGTTTAGACCAACATTGTTGCTAGTTTCTAAAGGTGTTTCTTAATTGGTAGCCAGTCATTTTTTTTTTTTGTCTTTTTGCAACCGTTTTGGTTGACCCTGCTGGCCAAAAGATATAATGCAGGCTATTTATACTTCACTACTATTTATACAGTCATTGATTTTGATGAAAAAAAAACACACATTTTAGGAACACAAGGTTTCAAGACTATTAGTGCAACTGAAGCTGTGATACCCCTGGCACTTTCTTTTCAAACAGGCTCAACGTTGCTTTCCTACAGGATAAAATAAAAATGTGGCTTTGGCCGAGAAAACCTGGCTAAGAAACTGAATATTTCATGCGGCCAGCGTCGGACTGGCGTTTCGCAGAATCAGCACATTAAAAAATTAGTTGCAGGTCCTCCACACTGCAAAATGCCCGGTGTCTGTAAGCGTCATGAGGGCCTTGCTGCAGTTGAGCAGCACTTAGTTTCCAGAGAATTTAAATCATAATTAAGACTCAGTGACTGAGGTCACTGAGTCTTAATTATGATTTAAAAAGGTGACTTTCAGAGTTTCCTTTTGATTTTGAGATTCCTCAAAGATTAAGTCAACCAACACTAAACTCTGCGAGCTTCAACTCTGGTCCAAACTGGTCCAATAAACTGCACATTGTCGCAGATTCGTATGAGAGACCAATGAGACGAGGACAAAAACAAACTATTGAACTATTAAGTTATTAAACAATTGAATCAAGTGGATATTACGTGATGTGAAAAGAACAGACTATCGACTATGGACTTTATTGTCATATTTACGGTAAAATGTACTTTTCTAAGTCTGGCTAGGCCTCGTATATTCGTAACTTTGCAAACGTAAGGTTGTATGTTAGCTAGCATGCTAAGCTAATTTAAATGCCGACTGCTGTTGTTTGTGTAGCTTAGCTAGCAGCTAAGCATAGTTGTTGCAACTAAAATAACGGCCATTGGCCATGGAGTCATTTGTGAGAAGCACGCCTGCAAACTGTTTAATTTTTTTTTACCGACACAAGAAGTGTCTCACCAGCAGGCTGCTGATTGAAAAACCACGGCAGCCCCCACTGAGCAGGACCCCATCCAGGAGGGGAAGGAGGAAATCTGAGGCCAAGGAAGTAATAGGCGGGAGGAGGGGGAGGAATTGCATACAGCCGGAATTACCGAAACGGATGCACTGATTTATTGTTCCCGAGTGTTCCAGCGAAGGAAAGACATTTTTTCAAATGAACATGCACACACCACGCACAACAATCGTTGGCTGCCAAAATGAGATGCCATCTGTTTGTTGTTGTTGTTGTTGTTTTTTTCTCTCTCTCTCTCTCTCTCTGTCAATGAACAATCAAATTTGGAAAACGAAAAATGATGGAAGGCCATGCGTCTATTCATCATTTAGCGGAAGGATGAAATGTGAGGTGCTTCCTTTTGGGGGAAAAAAAAGTTCATTCTGGGTGAAGGAAAATATGAAATAGATTAAAATAGGCAGGAAAGGGCAGATTAAAAGCGCAGATGAACCTCAGCAATGAAGCACAATGGCAACACTGATTCTGGTGATTGGAGGCGCTCGTATCCTGCTTTTCGTATTCATCGTACGAAACCCCAGCGTTTGTGGAGCTCAACCAATGCAGAGCACTTTCAAGACCCGCGTCAATCGTAAAAGATGCTAATACCTGCCTGCTTAGCTCTGCTCAGCCCTCCGCTCAACAGCCAAACAGAACCTTCCCGGGGATTTCAGAAGATGTGAGGAGCTGTTTAGCGGCGGCGGCGACACGAGCCGAGAGGTAATTGACCTCTGTTAGCCTCGCCGTGTCATCGCCGTACCTTCTTAATCCTGCGCAATTATCGGGGAAAGTGTGGCTAATCTTCCCACGCCGCGTCGTTTAATATGCAGTGCGAGGCTTGACCTTCATCGCCACGGGTTCATCAAAAAGGTATAGACTGGAGTTTTTGCCGTTATTAAGCAGCATATTTTAAATGACGCTAGCGTGGTTGCCCCCTGGTGGTTGAACTTGGGAATGTCATGTAGGCAGTGGGCCATAGTTAGGAAGTACAGGGTTATTCAAAAAGAATGAACCAATGTCATCCTGCAATATTTTAATAGGAAAAAGCAATAGAAAACCCCAGCCAAGTCCCAAGTGCTCGACTCACAGTCAACGTTAAGTTCCTGTCTTGCAGTGTGGCCACCACGTGGCACGGACAACATCAATGTGCTGAGAGCATCACGATCCACTGAGTTAGATCACTGTTGTTATTTGATGTTGAACGCCATTGAAGTTAGTGGGCAGCGGTGGAACATAAACTTAGAAAACTCTCCTTCCAAATGGTCACTGACTCGTTCCATGCCGTTTTAACCTGAGGTTGGCCGTGTGCGGAATGATATCAACTTGCCAATGCAAAAGGAACTGAAAATGTTTCGCGATCATCCAAAACCACCAGCAGGGGGCAATGCGACAGAGGGGAACTCCTCCCCTCAGCTCTCAATGAGCTGCATTTCAACCATTGACTGTGTTTAACCCTGTGTTGAGGATTCTGGAATGAATTTGGTTTCCAAACCGGAAGATTCCATATTTGGATGTGCGGGTGGTACCAGAGGTGAGACATGATTGGAGGGTGAGGGCAGAGTGACCCGACTTCCTTCCATCCACCAATAAGCCTACAGCACCTGGCAACTAAACTATCGCCACACCCACAACTTCGTGACCTTCGTGACGTAGAGCTGCGGCAATGGATTCTTTTTCAAATCGATGGTTTGACCCGACAGCCACGAAAAGTATTGCAGTAAAATGTTGCATTAAAGACAAAGTCCATCCATCCTGACGGCATGTGGGTCACACAACGGCGGAATCCATTTTTAATGTTCGCAAAATCAAGGCTTTGAATCTTCGATTCATGTAATTTGTCATTAAATAATGTATTTTATTCCAATGGTTCTTAACCGGTGGAGTGTCAGGACCCACATTTATTTCCTTATCATGAGGTCCAAATCGCTCAGATTCATTCCACAAAAATGAGAATGCTAGCCCACGTTCTGTCATGACTGGTAAATAAATTATTGGAATTATTGAACTAAAGTGTGTGTCCTGCAAAATAAATGCCTTTCATTTGCTCTGTAAATATATATCATTTAAAATCCCATTTATAGAAAAGGGAAACTGCCCACGAAGACACAACCCAATCATAATACAATAAATTCATCTATTCCAACCCCCCCCGCCCCCCACCCCCCGTCTTTGGTCCTTGTGGCCGTGGTCAGCTAACACTCTGTCAAGTTCTGGATGTTTCTGAACTCTTTGCGAGTGACCTTCAAAGCACAGCACCGCTGGCTCCGCCGCCTCGTTTGCACGGCGGACACTATCGAGACACATCGGCGTTGAGAAATGTCCGTACAAGTGCGGGGGGACGGCGTCGTTCAGCAGCGTGATGGATGGCATATATATGTTTTTTTTGTTTGTTTGTGGTTGTGCCCGCAGAGTCTGGAGGTTCTTTTGCGTCACCCGGAGGACAACAGGAACCAGATCCGGGAGCTGGCCCAGACGCTGATGGATGGCGGCGTCCTGGACGAGCTGATACAGCACAAGCTGGACGCCTTCAACGCCCGGTGGGACGACCTGATGGCCAGGGTAAGGCCCGCCGGACGCCGGTGTCGGAGGACTCCGAGTTGGTCTCAGTCTACGGACCATTTTTGAAGGGTCTCGGACTCGGAGGCATTTTCACTCGCTCTCGGGTTTCGCCCCGTCGTAGTGTTGCAGTCAAGACGGCACCACCTGAGTATCACTAGAGTATCACCACTAGAGAGTATCGAGATTGAGACAAGACCAAGACATTTGAGGTTCGAGACCAAGACAACACTCAGACAAAGATATCAAAGAAAGAATAGATAACAAGACCTAAAAAAAAAACTGACCAGTGTCTTTTTTAAATTTGAGTTTGCTTCTTGACCGAAACGTCTCATCGTCCTCGTTGACATGAGACAGTTTCAGACTGATTTCAGGTGTTTGTTTGGGTTTTTTTTTTTAAGTTATGCTAAGTTAAGTTTAGTTAAGCGAAGTGGGAGCCACAGTTAGTATTGGCGGTTGTGCAGCCACCATCTTGTGCTCAGCTGTCTAGTGGAAGCGAAGGTGGGTGATGCTGCAAAGGTGTTTAGTCAAAATCAGACAAAGTGGACATTAGCGCTGATTTATTGATTTGTTTATATTTTATTTTATATCTGCTTTTTTTGGAACGACTTTGTAATGGTTTGTATGCATTTAGGGCTCCTTTCCATATCCTAATTTATGCATTGTCTGTCGCTCAGCAGGTTCAGGTTTCATTTATTCCTCTAAATGGGCAAACTTGATGACTTTTCTGACTTTTTGACTTACTGACTATTTATGTAATTTCTTCAAGTTCGGTGGGCCGGATTAAAAACCTTAACAGGCCACAGATGACCCCTGGGCCGTAGCTTGCCAATACTGGAATACTGGTATCCTCCACCCACTAGCTCCCACGAGCGCCAGTCGTCCACGCGCTCTGCCTCTTCCTTCGAAACTCCCTCCCCCTTCCATCTCCCCCATCTCCTCCTCCTCCTCCTCCCTCTGCCTTCGCTGCTATCTCCCCTCCATTCCTTCTGGTCATTGTCAGCCGTCTGCGGCGGCCGCACTACGTGCCTCAGCCTCCCGCCGTGATCCTCGGCAACAGATTGTGGTCGATGCACGGCCGCGTGCGCGTGTGTGCGTGCGTTGCCCGGCCCAAACATGCACTATTGCCTGCCGGGTTGATCCTCCCTTACAATGGAAGCAGATTAATGTTCTCCTCGCAGCCTGATAAGCCTCCCTTTGTTTGTCTACACATCCGAGAGAGGGAGAGAGAGACAGAGAGAGAGAGAGAGAGAGAATGTGTATGTATGTGTGTGTGTGTGTGTGTGTGTGTGTGTGTGTGTGTGTGCTAGACGAGGTGAAGCCGGTGCATTTGTGTTTGTTTGTGGTTTGCACAAAGGACGACAGAGGGCGCCGCTGTTTGCGAGCTTCTCTGGACGGACGGACGGACGGAGCAGTGAAAAGCAAAAAAAACAAAAAAACATTGTTCTTTTTTGACCTGCTGGGGTGTAGGTAAAAAGAAAAATGTGTATTTTACGTGTCTACAATATAAATATAATCCAAAAATATAAAATGACCTCTCAAAATGACTTTAATCATGATGTTTTAGACTCTTGGTGCCAACTCGTTGATTCTAAAACATCTCAGCCGTTGGAGCGCTCGGCCCTCTGCCCGATAACACTCGGCTGGAGCTGAAAATGATTATTAAATACTCAATAATAGACTTTTTTTTTTTAAGTGCTCCAGACCATAGGAGGGGTCATTATAGTTGCTGCTGTTCTGCTACTTCACAGAAAAAAATATTTTGTAGTGAGTTTAAGAGGGGGGCGAAACGCGACTTGAAACTTAAAATTCTAAAATCAAATAAATGCCAAAATAAACGGCTTTGCAGCTGCTTTATGACGGAGGAAATGACACATGTACCCGATGGCGGCAAGAAAAGAACCCCCCCCCAAAAAAAGTTGGGATGTACGTTTGACTTGCGAAAAAGTTCAACTCGTGTTTTATCTGTGGCCGACTTCTTATCCGGCGACGGCTGCCAATTTCAAATGAGTGGCTCCATCTGATTCCAAATCAGAGGGAGCTGGTTGAAAAGAGTGCGGCGGCCCCGACGTCTGTTTATCTCGTCCCATCAACAACCCACTTTGAAAAAAAAATTCTCATGCCGGGCGTTTTTTAAAAAAAAGCGACCTATGGATGTGGGAAAATAAAAAATCAAATCCTTGCCAGCTATCTATTTTGTTCTCTTTTTCTTTGTTTTTCCCGATCAAAGAGACACGTTTGCCCTTTTAATTTCATTGTCTTGTTTTCTCCCACCTCTCTTGTTCGCAATCTCCACAAATCGCGATGGTACCGAGGAAGAGGAGGAGGAAGAGGAGGAGTCGGGGGAGCTGAGAATATGTATTCATGAGCTGCTGATTGCAAAAAGGGGGAAATAGCCGCGGGTGGCGGGGGTGAGGGGTAGGGGTGTAGGTTGTCATTGCTGTTTGTCTAAATATTTAATCCTCATTTCTCAAGTTCTCATTTCGCGTGTTTTCTGTTTGTTTTTTTTAATATATTGTTTTTCCAATGAGGAACAAATGCAAAAATATTTTGAAAAAACACAGTCCGTGCGAGGAGGTACAGAAGCGCATTGCTGCCACACTAGGAAAAAAACGGGGCTCAGTACCACAATAATGTGAAACTTTCACGCGATCATTTTCACGTTATCTCGTGAAACCATCAAGTCGTTTCGTGAAACTGTCTTATTTCAAAAAATTAAATGACGAAATAATTTCACGTTTTCACATGAAAGTTTCACGAAATAACGTGATAGTTTCCTGTTAGAACGTGACATTTGTCATGAAATAACTTCAACGTTTCACGAAATAACGTGAAAATTATCACGAAATAACATAAAAGTTTCAAGAAATAACGTGACAGTTTTACAAAATAACGTGAACGTTTCACAAAATCACATGATAGTTTCACGTTACGACATGAAAATGATCAGAAAGTAAGGTGATACTTTTGCTCTATAACTTGATACTGAGCCGTTTTGTTTTGTTTTCGATTGTGGCAGCAATGTGCTTCCAGTCAGGATGCGTGTTAGGCAGGCTCGACCCGCTATACTTAGAGTCATTATCCTCGATGTGCTGGGATTAGCACGTTCACCTGTAACCACACCCGGCCACCCTCGGCCGCTTTTGCGTGACGTAACAAGGTCGCGCTCACTTGCTCACCAACCGGCTAATCTCGCGCGCTAGAGGCTCATTTCCGAGACGGCAGCCTCTGTGCTGCGAGTGCGGCATGAGGGAGAAGCTGAGGAGTCCCGTCTTCAGGGGGCCCAGCGCCCAGGAAGTGAGTGCGCGCCAGGAAATACGATTCTTGTTGCATTTGCTGTTTGCTGTAGCTTTAGCCTTCCTGTGTGTAATTTACCGCTGTAGCTTCAAATAGCCTCTATCCATTCATTCCCACCAGGTGTCGCCCAACTCGCCGCAGTCCATCCTTCCATCATCTGCATTGTATTATTCATGCAGCGGCATTTTTTTTTTGTTTTTGTTTAATCTAAATTAATTAATTAATTAATTGATCTATCTATTTTCTTCCTTCCCATTTTTAACATAGGGCTGTACACGTTAATGTTGCACACGTGGATGCAGAATTAGCTGCGATGCTAATGTTTGTCAACAAGCCCATGCGAGCAGAACAGGTCGGACGTGTATTTAGCACTTTAGCACGTAGACAACTCACTTCATTTGAAGCAATCACATGTGTTGTTTAACAGTGAAACAATTTTTAGTCCGCTCGCGTGATTTATTTATTTTTTGCCAATTTTTATTTTTCATTTTTAACTCGATGAGAAATCTAGTATTTTCAGGTGTATTTTTCTTCTGCATCTCACAAAGACGGCTGAACAAATCCAGTCAAGAGTAGAGAAACCTTTTCTTCATGAAGTCCCAAAAATGATTTTTTATTTTTTTTTTATGCCATTTTCAAATGGGGAGTAACTGTTTTTTTATCTTAAAACGTCATTTTTATCATCGCTTGAATTGAATACGGCGTCCTCTACCGCCCCCTGCAGGCGGCGTTGAGGAGGAAAGAGCTGGAGAAGAGCGTGCAGTGGGCGCAGGAGAACGACAAGACACTGCGGCTCATCCAAGAGTCGCTGGCCAACACCGACCGCCACCTGAGCGCCTACCTGGCTGACCGCATCGACGCCCAGCAGATCCCCCAGGAGGCCCAGGTACGCCTTTCTGGCCCCCAGTTAGCCCTCTGTTTGCAGCCTCCTGCTAATAACTCTCAGTGAAAAAACAGACAAAAACTTGCGTCTTCCACACATTTGGAAGGGAGGGTGAAAGGTAGGAGCCCACTCCTGGATTGGGAGAGTTGTCGCCGTCCAGGGCCCTTTGTGACATCATCAAAGGTCATCGTGGGAACTCTCTCGCCCATCAGCAGTTTTTGGGTTCCAGAGAGAGAGAGAGAGAGAGAGAGAGAGAGAGAGAGAGATGATGGACTGGCCCTGGACGAAACCACCAGCTGTGATTTGTTGTACTTAGCGACAACGTGATTGTAGTTGTTGTTGATGTTGTTGTTGTTGTGTGTGTGTGGGGGTGGGTGGGGTGGGGGGGATTACCTCCACGTGTGATTATGTCCAGACCCACCACTTGACTAAAGGTGGCCTCCCTCACCCTCTCTCTCCCTCTGTCTCTCTCTCTCTCTTCCTCTCTTCCTCTCTCATCCCCTCCCTCGCACTCACGCACGCACACAGTGGGATGAGAGAGTTATTGGATTACAGTGGACGTCCGTATCTGATTACAGGCCACTTGCTATTTGAAAGGAGAGAGTGGCGACAGACTGTGTTGTGTGCGTGTGTGTGAGCCAGAGAGACAGAGAGAGAGAGAGAAGCTGCAACAACTTTTCCAAGCTTTAAAAATCCTCCTCTCCTTTCTCCTTGGCACTTTCTGCCACCTTGTGGTCCACAGGGGGAGCTACACTGTCAATAACTATTTTTTTTACGTAGTTATTTATTTATTTATAAATAAATATATAAAGTCAAGACTTTTTTTGCACCGAAAGTGAAGCATAATTTTTTTTTTTTTTTTTTTTTCCGTGCACTCGGCAGAAAATCCAATCGGAGCTGAGCGGCCACGACGGCGCCCTGGAGGACATGAGGAAGAAGCACCAGGACAAGGAGCCGTCCCAGAGGATCATGGGACAGATTGACCTCACGCAGGTGGCTGCCAGCACAACGCACAATATATACACAGGGTTCACATTTTAACATGGGTAAAGCTAAACTATTGCCATGTTTATGTAGATCAGGGGGGTCGAACTCAAACACACAATGGGGCCAAAGTGTAAAACTTGGACAAGGTCTCGGACCAACACTGATATCTATTGAAAAAATCTTTCTTTCTCCAGAGGAAAGAGTGAACCTTTTTATATGGACCCAAACAAGTTTTGCTTCAACCTGAATATAGAACAAGCAAAGCTTAATTAATATAGAATGCACATGCAAATCACATTTCTCATTGCAAAAAACTCATCAAAAATAAATAAATTGGAAATAAAAAGCATACGGCTCTCTTTTATTTGCAGCCTGCTTATTTCATTTTCAACAGTAACCACAGTTTTCCACTGGCTGATGATAAATGTAAAAATTGGGTTGCAATAAACCCACCTCATTGCATTCCATAAACATGCGATATAACACTTATTTATGTCAAGCATCAACTGTTGATAATATGTAAAAAAATACATAAATAAATAAATAAAATAATAATAATTATTCCTTCTCTTTGCACCAATTTTTGTTGCTGGAATGAGCAAATTTCCCCAATTTGGCATCAAAAAAAGGTGTCCTATTCTATCCTATTCTATTATCGACAACTGGGAGCTCCGCCCACCACTCAGCCAGTGGACAGGATGCCAGAGCAATCCTCTCTCGACTGACGTTGTGGCGGGAAATTTTCTCCGTTCTGGGCAGAAACTGCTGACGGACGTGTGGACCAAGTTCCGGCTCTTCCAGAAGCCGGCCAACTTTGACGGGCGGCTGGCTGAGTGCGAGCGCTTGCTGGCCGGCGTCAAGGCCCAGGTGGGCCTGCTGGAGGTGGGCAGCGTGGAGCACGACGTGGTGCAGTCGCAGCTGGAGCAGTGTATGGTGGGTAAAACACCAAGTGAGAACATGCACTCTAACTCATATACGGCACTGTCATTCAGCCACACCAACCCATACCACCAGGAGGCGCTGCTGGAGGGGGGGGGGGGGACTCTACTGGTTCTTTTTTACAGAACCAGTAGAGTATGATTGCTTTGCATTTTGGTACTTACTGATACCGAGTACTTCATAAGGTACTACACATATTAATTAATTAATTAATTAATAATTAATAATTACATAACATTCTTTGTTGTTTAAACAACATTGCTTTGCATGTTTTTCAAGAACAGGCAAAGTGCAGCAAAGGGTTTTTTTTTTAATTCAGACCACCAAATTTGAAGAAATTATTAGAATATAGAAATAATGATATAATATTAATAGTAAATATGTAATGAAGTATATTTAATTTCGATATTGGTATCGATACTGGTAATTCGGATGAATTTTACACGTACAAGTCGAGTGCATGACCCCGGTATCGGTACCGATACCTGATACTGGTATTGGTGCCGATACGCAATATTGGTATCGGTACCCAAGACTAGTGTTAGTACCAATGCCCAATTCTGGTAGCACGATTGGTGCCATTACCCAATACCGGTTTTGGTACTGATACCCGAGACTGGTATCGGTGCATCCCTCGTTAAAACCCCTTTTCTTTTCTTCTCTTTCTTTCTTCTTTCTTTCTTCTTCCACTGTCGGTCAGAAACTGTACAAGGCGCTGAGCGAGGTGAAGGGGGAGGTGGAGACGGTGATCAAGACGGGCCGACATGTGGTGCAGCGGCAGCAGACGGAGCAGCCCCAGGAGATGGACCAGCGGGTCACCGCCCTCAAGCTGCTCTACAACCAGCTGGGGGCGCAGGTGAGCGGCCGGCCAGGACCACCCCGCACAAACGTCTCACGTCCGGGTGGCCGCTGCCGTGGCGGTGGTGCCGGCTCACACCACCTCTTCCCTTCCCTCCACCTCAGGTGACGGAGAGCAAGACGGAGCTGGAGAAGAGCCTGAAGCTGTCGCGGAAGCTGCGCAAGGAGCTCAACGGCCTGACGGAGTGGCTGGCCGCCACCGACGCCGAGCTCACCCGCCGCTCGGCCGTCAGCGGGGTGCCGGGCGAGCTGGACGCCGAGGTGGCCTGGGCCCAGGTACGGCCCGACGGAACCAGTCAGAACCAGTCGCTGGAAGCTCCAAGGCCTCCTCCGCCTTGTGCTCGGCTTTCTCACGTCTTCATGTCCGTGAGAGAGAGCAGCTCTGCTTTGTTAATGACCCAGAAAACCTCCTCCTCTCCTCCTTCTCCTGTCCTCCTCCTGCTCCTCCTCCTGCAGTCGGTCCACAGGGAGACGGAGCAGCGGCAGCCACAGCTGCAGGTGGTGGTGGAGCTGGCCGAGGCGCTGAAGGCGGTGCTGCGGGGCAACGGCGGCCTGGTGGACGACAAAGTCAGTCTGCTGCGCTGCAACTGGATCGCCGTGACGTCCCGGGCCGAGGAGTGGCTCAACCTGCTGCTGGTCAGTGGGGGGAGAGGAGGAGCGGGGGGGGGGTTTGATCGCTGTGCTAAAAATAGCAGCGTCGCTAAGATTAGCTCACTGGGACGATCACTGTCGCCTCTCTCTCTCTCTCTCTCTCTCCCTCCCTCCCTCTCTCTCCCTCCCTCCCTCTCTCTCTCTCCTGCCCTCTCTCTCTGTCTTCCCCCATTCACTCCCCCGCTCTCTCTCACACTCTCTCTCCCTCTCTCTCTCTCTCTCTCTTCACAAACACACACTCTCGCTCTCGCCCCCTCTCTCTATTTCTCTCTCTCTCTCTCTCTCTCTCTCTCTCTCTCTCGCTCTCTCTCTCTCTCTCTCTCTCCCTCTCTCCCTCTCTCCCTTCCGTCTGGCAGGACTACCAGCGGCAGATGCAGAAGTTGCACGGAGAGATTGCGGAAGTGAACGGGTGGATGGACGGAGCGGAGAGCAAGATGGACGAGATGGACAGCCAGGGGCCCGACGACGCTGCTATCAAGGTCGCTTTTTCAAAAAAAAAAAAAACATATATATATAATTCCTTTTCTTTACCTGTCAGGCTTTTTTTTTTTTTTTTTAGCAGATTTCACGCGAGAATTAATTTCACGGGGACGCGCCGTCATCGTCCGAAGTGACGATCAAAATGAATGTATTGGGAACGAACAGATTTGTGCTCGGGAAACAAAAGTATTCCAACTTTCTCCGGGCAGCAGTGTACTTCACCAGTGTCGCCTCTCTGTGCTTTTAAAGGGCGACAGTTACAGCACGTTCAAGAGTTGTTTTCGCCCGGGTGGCAGGTTTAAAACTTTGACTTTTCAAAAGATGATGATTTTCCCCCGCGCTGGCGTCGTGCAGGTGCTGCGCGGCGAGCTGGAGCTGACCCGGGGGAAGGTGGAGGGGGTGAAAGCTCTGGCCCAGGAGCTGAGCTCGGCCCGGGTGGGGCCCGAGGTGGAGCGGCTGGAGCGACGCTTCACCGCCCTTGCCCAGCGCATCTCCTCAGGGCTGGTAGGACCACTTGACCTTATGACCTCCTTGACCTGCTTGACCTTGACCCCCCCCCCCCCCCCACCTCACTCTTCTCCATGTCCGTTCTTCCTTTGTCCCGTTTGCAGCAGAAACAGCTCTGAGTGTCTTAATGATTTTTATTTGTCTTTATCAAATCAAATCGAATCAAATTTTTTAAAATCCTTTTTCACAAAACAAAATGTATATATATATATATATATATATATATATATATATATATATATATATACATATATATATATATATATATATATATATATATGTGCGTATATGTAGGAATATACATTTATATAATTATTTCATTTCTATTTCCCTGATTATTCTAATATTTATTGTTACATATTAAAACTAACATTTTTCAACTGCTATATTTACAATTGATACACACACACACACACACACAAACAGCCGTTAATGTTATTCTCTCTGTCTGTCTGTCTGTCTTGTTAATGTCATTGTGTTTTCCTATTGCACAATTTAAAAACGAAAGAAAAAGAAATTTACAAAAAAGAATCGATGAAATTGGCTGCAAGCGCTCCTGCGACTCCCCCTCCCAGGGGTGGGGGGGGTGAGGAAAAAAAACGGGCGCTAAATTTACTTCAAAGTTGAACAGACTTCAAACCGCTGGGCTCAAACGTGCACGAATCCTTCATTTAGCTGCAACTGGAGATCCACCTCCAGCTCTCCACCCCAAAAACCTCCTCTCACGCCTCTTTTTCTCCTCCCTCGTCTGACTCTCTGTCACTCTCCTGTGTGTGTGCGTGTGTGCGCGTGCGTGTGTGCGTGCGTGCACGCGGCAGACGGCGGCCTCGGGCAAGGAGCTGGAGCAGTACTACAGCCAGGCCCAGATCTGGCTGGAGCTGCTGGAGGAGGAGGTCCAGCAGGGGGAGAACCTGAAGGAGGAGGACTTCCAGGAGGACAAGGTCTCACCACCGCCACCGCCACACACCACCACAACCAACACAACACCACCACAACCAACACAACACCACCACAACCAACACAACACCACCACCACCACAACCAACACAACACCACCACCACCACCATCGTTTCAATAAAGAGCTAAACACCGTGGGGCTTCAAAGACTCTGATTTTGTTGCAACTTTGTCTTGATTCATATTCAATTGAATCACATTAAAGCAACATGTTTTCTTCATGTCCTCCATCGCCCCCTCTGTCACACTTTAGAACCCATTGGGGCCCAAAAGTCCAAAAGTTTGCCCTCCCCTGCTTTAAATTGACTTTAGTTGCGGTTCTGAAGGATATTTACAAGCATGTGTGTGTGTGTGTGTGTGTGTGTGCAGGATTGTGAAGAAGGTGCCGTGAAGGAGCTACTGCTGAAGGGGGAGAATCTGCAGAAGAGAGTCCCGGACCAGGACAAGAGGGAGGAGCTGAGGAAGAAGCACAACCAGCTCAACAGCAAGTACAACACCGTCAAGGTAACACGCACACGCACTCTCTCACACACACACACACACACACACACACACTCTCACTCACGCACACATGCAATTTTTTCATGCAACCCGGGGTGGGAAACTGGGTTTCTTTTGTAACGATGCTGTATTGCACCTAAAGTAAAGGTTTTCACGCAGAGTTGTCAAACTCTGGCCCGCGGGCCAAATTTGGCCCCCACGGTATAATTATATTTGGCCCAAAGTCACTGCTAGAAAGGCTCTCTCGCTAATTGTGCGTGCTGCAGGACCTGCGGCTGCTGCGCCACAGGAAGGCGCTCGCCGTCGCCCCCCAGTGGTACCAGTACCGCAGGAAGTCGCACGACCTGCTGGCCTGGCTGGACGACATCCAGCGCAGCGTGGACCAGCTGCCCGACCCGCCCCAGGGAGAGAGGGTCAAGGTGACCACACACACACACACACACACACACACACACACACACATGGTCATATCCAGATGATGTCTGTGTTCACTGCCCCACCCTCATATCTCATAAGTCGTCTCACTCCTTCACGTCCTCGCCCTTCTTCTTCTTCTTCTTCTTCTTCTTCTTCTTCTTCTTCTTCTTCTTCTTCTTCGTCTTCAAATACTTTATCTTCTTTGTCTTCTCCCTCCTCCTCTTTCCAACTGCTTTTCTTCTCCTCTCATCCATTTTTTCTTGGAATGTCTGATTTGCAGGTTGATCCCCTCTGAGGACCTTCTCAAGTCGCTAAGCTCTCTCAGCCTTTAGCACAGCTTTATAATGAGCATTGAACGCAGCAAACTATCATTCATGTCTCGTCAACAGCAGCTAACACTATAAGGGTTTAATTTGAATTATTTTTTGCTCCACGCTGCAAACATGCTTCTATTCGCTCTCTTCTTATTAATCCACTTGGCCCAATATGCTGTATTAGAATTATTTCGATCAATAAATCCAAGCCGCTGACGCTAAACCTGCTAACGCTAACAGACGTAGCTTGTTGAAGATGCCAGGCTGTGCCCATGTGACCTCCTGAGGAATGGCCCCGCCCACCCTGACTCCTGACACATCTGTCTGTCTGTCTGTGTGTGTCTGTGTGTCTGTGTATGTGTGTGTGTGTGTGTGTATGTGTGTGTCTTTCACTTTCAGATGATCACTATGACATTTCGCTAAAGCGACGCCTGATTGGCCGGCCTGTCTGTCACTTGCCGACTGTCTCTCTGCTATCTGCTCGTCTCTCTGTCTCCACCACCCCTTTTTTTTCCCCCAACTTTCCAGCTTTTGGCCTCCTGCACTTCTTTCATTTCAGACTGTACCCTATTCTCTGTGTAAATAAAATCTTGAGGCTCTTCTTAAAGCACCATTATTATTTATTTATTTGTTTGTTTTTTCCCTCCCTGACAGATCACATGTGAGTGAAGTCCTTGTATGAAACATGATTTCTTCTTTCTCCTACTGCATTGTCTTTGGTGTGCCAGTGGCTCACTGACTGTAGCTGCGTTTCCATAACCCCTAGAATTGCGCAAAGTCTAAATATCGCAATAAAAAAAAAGGTCAATAAAAACACCTGAACTTGGAAAAACCTCTCAAATATGGCTTAAAAAAAAGAATGACGCTCTCATGAGGTGGTTTTTCAGACGTATCGATATATAGAGGTCATGGAGCAAAAGTGTCACGGACACATCTTTTTTGCATTTGCACGTCAGCGGACGTGATGTACAGGGTCACGTGACCAGTTCACTTCAAGTGAAAATGGCCCATTTTGTTTGGATGGAGTATTTTTTACAAGTTATCAAAGAGAAAAATATAACAACCATTCTTGACAGAAAACAAACATAAACAAACAAAAGCAAAATGAATTCTCGTAAAATCTCGCGGGACGAGATTTTACGAGAATTACGTTCTGTGGGAATTCTCGTAATTCTCGCGGGACGAGATTTTACAAGAAGTATGGCTTTTGCGCTTCACACCATTCGATGGAAACAAATCGCAATTGTGCTTTGAAATTTTAGAAAAACGCTTTTATTTTGCAAACAACTGTCATGGAAACGCAGCTAGTGTTTCTATTATTTCTCATTATTTCTTTGTCTTTGTGTTGTGAATGTGTGTTACTCAAAGCACATTCCACGCTACCCCCTCCCCCTCCCCCCGCCCCCCCAAGGCAAGCCAGTGACCTTCCGCTTGGTTTCGTCCAATAGGAAATTGGCTCAGAGTTCGAGCGGAAGAAGGAGGAGCTTAAGGAGGTGCAGGGCTTAGCCAATCAGCTGTCAGAGGCTGGAGCCGCCAGTCTAGTGGAGCCCCGGCAGCTCCAGCTCAACCAGCGCTGGGTTGAGGTGGAGGGCAAGTTCGTACCCTTCAAAAGACAATGTGTGAGTTCCAGTAGGCACCACTTCCTGCTACACTAACGAGACGACTTTGTCACTAATGCCACTAAAGTACATGTGAGAACAGTGTGACAACAAGCATGCCCTCGTTCTCAGAAAAGCCTCTCCCGCTAACATCAGCTGACCCCTCTAACAACAGAGTAGTGTCGCCGACTGTCATTTAGAAAGATGAAGGAGGCCTCCCTGCCGCAGTGGTCAGGGCCGTGACCATCACAGGCCAGTGGCTCTCCAGTAGTGGTGAAGCGTAACTTAAAATAGGGTTTCAAAAAAGTATATGGTTCACATAGTTTGAACTGCTGTGTGACAAATAGACATTACAAATAAGCTGAATGTTTAAATTGGATGGAAATCTTTTAATTTAATATATTTTACACAATGTGTATATATATATAAATATATATATATACATATCCACTACCAGTCAAAAGTTTGGACACACCTTCTCAAGCAATTTTTTTTTAATCTTTACAACTTTCTACACTGCAGATAGATACACTGAAGACATCCAATATATGATATCTTAACTTTTGACCTCTAGTGTAGACTTTTAACTATGATATATAAAAAAAAATTAAAAAATCCAGCTTTGTTTTAGCCCAAAGTTAGCCTAAGATGCTACCAAGCCTCCTTAAAAAAAAATAAAAATGTTTTTGCCTCTTCTTTTTTGTTTTTTGCTGCATTCTCCATTTACATGTCCTCTGTTTACATGTGACCCGCGTTCACATGACCCAATGTCATTGGTCGCTTCCCCGCTTTCTTGTCTGCCCTCTGTGTCGCCGCATGCCCCGCCCCCCGAGCCACTATATCGACCAATCGAGTCACACCACCTGCCAGTTCCCTGCTCTGCCAGTCAGCGAAGATGCCCTGTTACGGCCGACTGAATGCACATCCGCAGCGCAGCGTCTCCTTCCAGAGCGCTAATTGGTGCGCTTCATTTGCTCACCCCCGACTCCTCAAACAAAATGGCTCTAGCGAAAAAAAACAGATGGGGGGGGGAGGATCTGCTGTTGCGGCCGATGTGAAAAAAAGAAAAGAAAGAAAGGGTTGTCCTTCAAAATGAGAATCCCACTAAGTGCGAATGTCCTCCAGGAAAGACTGGATGAGATGAGGGAACGTGAAGGCCAGATCAGAGCCACAGACGAGACATTATTTTCCATCTAATATCTCAATTATTCTTCTTTGATTCGTTGAAAGAAAAAAGTTGATGAAATTATTATTTGGAAGAAAAAAAAGTAAACTGCATTTTTTTTTTTTTTTTTTACTTTTCAGTTTTGGTCTGAGTAGAACAGAATAGAATAGAATAGAAGCCCTTTTTAATCTCACATTGGAGAAATGTGCATAATTACAGCAACAATATCATGCAAAAGAAGGAAAAAAGGAAAAGAAAAAATATTTATTGAATGAGAAAATGTATGTAAATAATATTGACATATAAATAAGTGTTACAAAATACCAACATTATTATTGATTTTGAATATTTACAAAAGGAAGTGACGCGCTGTATCCCTATATTACGGTCATATGCGACTTTCGATTTATTCCTAATCTGTCTAATCTATCAGATCTATCGGCTGTTTGTGGTGAAAGTGCGATTATTTCTCAATGATTTCTGCAGTTTTCTTTTTTTTTTGTTCGGGCTCGGTGATGCACGTCCGAAGGGAGGGAGTGGTGAAAGAAAAGGAAGGAGAACAATCTGCAGACACTTTTGGTACCCTGCACATATTGTAAGGTCAAAGGTCAGGACCTGACTCATAAACACTATCATCAATTAAATCCAGCAGAAAGCTCCACATACTTATTTGGGTGAGAGGTCAGATTTTTTTCTTTATATTTATACATATAAATATAAATAAATCTGTATTTTCTTCACTTCAGAGAAAACACAACATTGTCAAAGGCGAGACGCGCTGGCCGGTGCTCTCACGGATGTGTATTCAGTCGGGGAACAGAATTTAATTGAATAGAATAGAATAGAATAGAATAGAATAGATGCCTTTATTGATCCCACGTTGGGGAAATTTGCATAATTACAGCAACAACATAGTGCAAAGAGAAGGAAAATGATATGAATTAAAAAAGGAAATAAATGAATTATCCATAGAGTGAGAAAGGGGAAAAAAATGACGAGAGAGATGATGACGACGATGATGATGGTGATGATGCGGGGGTGGGGGTTGGGGGAGGGTGGAGGAGGGTGGGGACTTCGGAAAGATCACTGTCCCCTCCTCTTCTGTTCTGAGGAGACCGCAGTTAATCTTTATTATTATTATTATTATTACCATTATTATCAGCCACTTATCCGCCCTCAATCACAATCTGGCTTCCTCTGTTTTGTTCTCCGATGAATGAGCAAATGGTGCAGGTTGTTGGAAAACGTTTTTTTCCCTTCTATTATTGAAAATCTGTAAGAAAGAAAGAACAACGGATTAGTTCCAACGCGCCTCCGTTCGGCAGCGTTCACTCGCTTTTCCTCCGTCGCAGTTTTTTTATTTTCATTTTATTTTAACCCCCCCCCCTTAGAAGCCAGTGTGTGTGTGAGCAGAGAAACTGGGACACTCCTTCATTTCACTTCATGACACCCACATGTTGACAGAAGGGTGGAGGAATCTTTCCAAGTGGTGGTAATTTTTTTTTTTTCAAAAAAAAATATTTTTATCTTGTTTTCACCTCTGACCTATTCAGTTCATCAGCTTTGGGTGATGAATTTGTTCAATTCACAATTGATCGGTCACGAGAAGGCAGCGTTGAGTCCTCAACCACAAGTCTCGGGGAGGGAGGGGTCGTCGGCCGCCTCTGTGACATCACAAAGGGCTGATTTCCCGAGCACACTGTGCTATCCAGCCATCTATCTACCTAATCTAATCTAGCTAGCGACTCATTTTTCAGGGTTAGTTCACTGACTTTCTATGCCACTTTTTTTTATATTAAGCATATTTATAATACTTATGTATTTATAAAGCATGAGTATTTATCAGAACTTTCCGCAATGGCAGCTAACAATGATAATGAGGGGCTCTCTTTTCAGCCAGGTGAGCCCAGGGTCAATATCCCAGTGTCTCTGCTCCACTGCCGCCGGCTTCATTTAGAACAGTGTTTCTCAATTGGTGGGTCGTGGCCCACTCTTGGGTTGCAGGATTTGAAAAAAAAAAAAAAAAAAAAAAAAAAGATTTATAGAGAAAACGTTGGACGTTTATTTTGCAGGACACACTATTCAATCATTTCAATAATTTATTTCGCAGACGTGATTTTTATTTTTTGGGCGGAACATAAGTTTGGGGTCGCGACGTCGCGATAAGGGGAAAAAGAAAAACCATGAGTCCTGAGACTCCCCCAGTTGAGAAGCACTGATTTAGAAGGACGGTGCA
Organism: Nelusetta ayraudi; assembly: GCF_046127955.1. NCBI lineage: Eukaryota > Metazoa > Chordata > Actinopteri > Tetraodontiformes > Monacanthidae > Nelusetta > Nelusetta ayraudi. The sequence goes on from NW_027466164.1 coordinate 622,796, forward strand.
TCGCGGTCGGGGCCCCCGGGGTGCAGGGGGAGGAAAAAAAAGCCGGGGAAAAAATGGAGGCGGCTCATATCAAAAGGGCCGAGGAACAAATTAAAAATGGGGAGAGTCAGCAGAAGCTGGTGCTTCCCGATCGCGATACACAGCCGGGGATTAGCGGCGGCGTTTGAAGAAGACGAGGGTTTAATGGAAACGGCGACGGATCACTCGCTGCTTCAGAGGGAGATCTGAGGCTTCATTTATCAAAGTTAACAACTCATTAACTTAAATTCAGCCGCTGACAATGACTAATTATTTGCATTAGCCGTCACGCGGCTGCTCTCCCCCCAAAAAAAAAGAAAGAAAAAAATTGTCCTTCCCTCGAAATAAGAATGCACTCGGTCCGATGGGCATATTAGCTTTGGGCTTTGCTAGCGAGTTTACTTCCTCCCAGATGCCTGAAGTGTCAGATGATTGGCTCCTTAAAGGAAGAGTTTGCACCAAAAGAAAAAATAATAATAACAATAATACTTTGATGTGAGAAAGTTGGGTAATTGTCCTTTTGTCGCAAGAGATTTTTCGCGGGGCGGGAAAATTGATTTGCAAAACATTTTCACCTTCTGTTTTTTTGGGTGAGCAAAATTCAAGCTAGCTGGCTAGCTTGGTAGCCATGCTTATGATTTCAACTCAATGCAAATAACTAGCCAAACGTCCAGGATATGTCAATATCCTGGACGTTTGGCTAGCTGGCTACCACGCCTGCTAGCTCACGAGTTAGTGTGGTAGCCGTCCTCATTACGTCGACAGCAAATGATTTGGATGTGTCACTCATATTTAAAAGAAATCTTGAAAAGGTTTGAAATAACAAAGACAATTTTTATTTTATTTTTTCTATTTGGGGCCGAACTTTTCCTTTAGCTTGTTAAGGTAGTGATCCGTATGGAAGCGCAATGCTGCCATTCTGGGTAAAAAATAAATCTAAAAAAATCACGTTATTTCGTGATAATTTTCACAATAGACTGAGAAACTATCACGTTATTTCCTGGTAATCTTCATGTTGTAACGTGATACAAAACCCTGTTGTTGTTTTTTTGCCAGAAAAACAGACCTTTTAGCACGTGACGGTGACATTTCGTCTCTCTCTAACTCACTGTTTTTTTGTGTGCGTTTGTGAACCCCCCTTGTGTGTCCTTGGGCGTGTGTGCGTGTTTCCAGGAGTACCTGGCGGAGCTGCAGGCACTGTTGCGCTCGCTGTCGGAGACAGACTTCAAGCTCAACTCGCCCGAGTTCTGGCCCGCGGCGTATTATAACCTGCCGCAGCAGGAGCGCTGCCTGGAGGTACAGTCGACACACACACACACACACACACACACACACACACACAAACACACACACACGCACGCACATACACACAACCGTCGATGAGGGTCATGGAGACACCCACCCCCCCCCACCCCCCCAAACAGTTACACATCAGCCAAACCAGCTCATTGAAATGTGCACCACTGCTCAATGTTTGGGGATAAAATAATATTTTTATGTTTGCGTACGTTTTGATTTTGCATGGAGCCATCAAAGAAACGGAGAAGTTCATTTTAAAACTCGCTCACAACTTTTCTTCTTCTTCTTCTTCTTCTTCTTCACGCTGGAAACATTTTGAAAGCTTAGATGTTATTTTTTTTGTTGTTAATGTGTGTTTTGCTTTCGGCATATTTTTTTAATGAGTTTAATTAACATCCCATATTATACAAAATTACTTAAACGGGTATTTTCTCGGGCTGTGAGATCCGTCTCAAAGCCGCTTTAGTGATGAGGAAAAAAAAAACCCTGCCCTTCTCTTCTTTAACGCTTGCTCTACTTCATAGCTGTCGCACTCGAAAGACTTTGTCGAATTTCAAAATGTACAAAATTTGCAGCCTTCCGATTTAAGTTTCAACGGGAACCTTTTTACACGGCCTGATAATACATTTCAAAATAAAATAACAACGTTAAACTAATCAAGTCATAATAATATCCTCCAGTTGAACGTCCTGTGCTGATTGATGCGTCAAAACAACCAGCAAAGCATTCTGGGATTTGTAGTGTTAGCCCTTCATGAGCCGTATAATACTGCCAGACCAGCAGCTCTTGTAGTGATTTTGTATTGGCCCCAAGGGTCAAATATAATTACACTGCGGGTCAAATTTGGCCCACGGGCCAGAGTTTGACGCTTTTGCTTTAACTGTTCTGGGGCTCAACCCTGTGTGATGTCACGCAGGGCACCGGCACCTCTTCCAGCTAAAACAGACTGTAAACAGAGGGCTCAAAACGATGCTCGTTTTCTCTGAGATCAACAGTCTTTCCAAAGGCGGGAAAAACACTCTGATCCTTCTGTCCCTCGCGAAAACAGGAAGTGGACGCCAGCGTGGGCAGGCTGCGGCGCCCCCTGAAGGAGGCGCTGGGCCGCAAGGAGGAGATGGTTTCCCAGGCCCGGCCACTAGAGGGCCAAAAGATCCAGGAGACGGCCGAGCAGCTGGCCGCCAACTGGGACAAGCTGAACAAACTCTACCAGGACCGGCTGAGGTGAGCGACGTGAGCACCTTTCACGTCGCTGTCGTACGGAAGCCCATTGCTGCCATACTAGGGGAGAGGAAAAAAAAAAAAAAAAACATGGCTCAGTTTCACGTGATTTCATGAAAAATCACGTGAAGCTATCATGAAACCATCGTGTAATTTCCTGACGGTTTCACGTTTTGACTTGATAATTTGCACGTTTTGAATATGAAACTATCACGTCGTTTCGTGACGGTTTTCTTGTTCGTTATTTCGTACAAACGTGTTTACGAAATAACTTGATACTTTCATATTATAACGTGATACCGAGTCCCTTTTTTTTTTTCTAGCGCGGCAGCAATGCACTAGCGTACTATGGACCGCATTTCATTGGGGGGGTCTGAGCTCTTGTGTGTCTGTGCGTGCGTGTGTGTGTGTGTGTGTGTGTGTGTGTGTGTGTGTGTGGTTGCTGGTTTGCACATCAAGGCGCTGGCAGGACTGCAACTCCAAGTGGCAGAAGTTTGTCTCGGATCAGAAGGCGCTGGAGGAGTGGCTCGACGATGCCGAGAGCGCTTTGGAAGCGGGCGAGAGTGAGGCGGCGGCGCACAGACAGCACCTCAGGGTAACGCACGCACACACACACACACACACACACACACACACACACACACACAGGAACACACAGCAATGCAGAAACTGATAAGGCGCTCCGTGCAAACAAACACACAAACGCATATAAAACAGTCAGTCTCCGAGCGAACGGAAAATGTGCTGCCCGGCGACTCCCAGTCTGGCCTGAGTCACAGCGGTCGTCTCCGCTGTCCGCACAACGCGCTCGACGTGCCCTCGAGCAAGGCCGGACTTTGTGTCTTCCGCCAAAGATGCCGTCGCAATGCACACAAAGCGACACCCCCCCCCCTCTATTAGTGTTGTCCGGAACGTGCGGACGATTGGCTCTGGTGATTTGTGTTTTAATGAATGAATCGAATGCTGTTGCGCTAGCCAGCATTAGCGTCAGTCTTGCTGTTCACGTGAAAGTTTCCTGTTTTTCACGTGATCGTTTTCATGCTTTACATGGAACTATCGCATTATTACGTAAAAGTTTTGCTTTTTGTCCATTAAACTGTCATATTGTAGTTTCTTGGTCTACATGATTTCTCTGATTTTTCTTCATCATTATAAAGACAAGAAGTTCGACAATTCAAAGTTTGTGGTGTGTGCTTACTCTTGCTAGTGCTAATTTGTAAGGGATGTTTCTACTATATATATATATATATATATATATATATATATATATATATATATATATATTGGTTGGCGGCATCACACATGCATCAGCGTCTCTCAAACAACACCCGCTGTGACAGTTCCTGTTTTCAGTGGGCAGCGGGTGCTGCTGCGATTCCCTCCCCGCCCCAAAGTAGTCACAGGCGGTCACAGCCTCGAGCTGCGTGTGGCAGTCTTGGACAGCTGCAGTCAGGAAAGGAGCAGAGAGGAGACCCCCACCACTCTGCGTCATATAAATGTGTGTGTGTGTGTGTGTGTGTGTGTGTGTGTGTGTGTGTGTGTGTGTGTGTGTGTGTAGATAGATACATACACACGTCTATATACTTGACGATACTGCTACTAATATGACATGTTGTTAAGAGACTTGCTAGATCTTTGCGGTCAGTTTTTAGGAAAGTTGCGCTGTAGCTAACGCTAGCTAGCGCGCCAATGCTCGTCGATACGATAAGGTGTGTAGCCGACCTTGCTGGATCAGGACCCATTTTAGGGAAGCAAAAACGTCACCGTTGTAAAGATTCTCTCATTCCAACCGTGTAACTTTTGAGATAAAGATGGCGGAGGCTAGCGAGCAGCAAGACAGCTGAGCTAACTGCACGCGCGCGTCTCACGCCACAGCAGAGTCGCTGCCACATCAATAAATGCATGAGGAGCCCGGGTTCAGGCGGGGAGCCGCTGCCGACTTTGACTCGCCTCTGATCCGGCCCAGTTGTCAGGAAGGCTGAGCTAAACCCGCCGTGGGACTCGAGAAACCGGGATAAAGTCGTAATAAACAAGATTCGAGAGTTTCCCCCCCATCTCAATACTCGGTCACCATCAGTTTTCATACCATTAAATAACTCATGAAAAACTGCATCGCCTTAGAAAATCCCCTCCCCGGCCTCCCCCTGAACGCATCAGCGCAGCCAGAACCGAGTCGTCGAGACTCTTCTTGACATGAATTCTGAGGTTTTTGTTTGGCAGTTTGACACACGGACTCCACTGAGCTTGTTAACTCCACTCGCGTTGACACATATATTTTCCTAAGGTGCCTTGTGAAGAGTTTGCAGGACCCGGAGGGGAGCGAAAACTTCCCGATGAAAGCGCAGGGGGTGCAGCTGGGGCCGGTCTTAGCAGATGTGAGCTAATGGCGTCTCTCAGACTTGGAGGATCAGACTAGTTAGCGTCCGAACAGATGATTTGGGAGGAAAGAAATCAAGTCAAATGACATCAAAGGGCATCCGAGATGCAACTTTCCAAGCAGTACGACGCATCAGATTTACATGTCACGTCCAAGTTCGGCTACTGGTTCGCGTCTGAAGACGGGAAAAAAAAAAACCACACAGCGCAGCTCAGTGGCAAGAGCCTTGGTGCAAAAGCAGCACATTCCATAATTGGGCCCTTACGTAACAATATTATGTCACTTTGATTTTGACGGGGGTCAACCAGCCCAAATGAGAGAAGTGGGAAAAAATTTAGACTGTAGTGCCTGTAAAACAGCAACAATATAGTGCAAAGTGAAGGAAAATTATATGAATTGAAAAGAAATCAAAATATAATGAATAAATATAAATGTAAAGTAAAATATTTATACAGTGAGAATGTAAAAACAAGATCTTTACATCTTATTGACAGTTGGATTATCATTTATCCACACGCCGTCGTGCTCGCCAGCAAATTCTGAATTCAAAAGCCTTTCAATGAGCAGCTGAGGGGCGAGAGGAAGGATTTGATCTCCGAGGGGATTCAACGGAGGGCGCACTTTTTCTCCATGCACACACCCATGTACACACACACACACACACACACACACACAGCCACACCATGCTGTTCACTTGTCTCCTTGCGTGGTCCCGCCTGTCTGGCCCACTTTAGCGGTGCTGTGATCAGCTCGGCCAGGTCCACCTGCGCCGACAGAAGCCGAGGCCCAGCGCCACTCGCTCAAATGCACAAAGAAAAACACTTGACTTGCACACTTGTCACAAAGTGTGCAACCCACCACCATACTGAAAGTATGAAGTGTTTGAAGTAAAAGCGCGACTATTTCCCTGTGAAATGTCGGGCTTTGCTCTTGGTGAATTGTTGAGTTTCAGTTCGACGCGCCCAAGCGTGCTTGTGATAAACAAAAATTCTGGAGGATGCGGCGATCCGCTGTTCAGATTGTTTATTTGCAATCCAAAAACAAAAAACAAAAACGGTCTTACCGCGACAGCGGACAATGCGGCACAGGTTGCTTGCAAACTCACAGATCGACAAAGTAATCCAACAATCGTCAAAAAATGAGAAATCCAAAAAGTGCTTGAAAAGCGGTCTAAAACTGTTTGGCTGCATTCAACTCAAGAGACCTGCCGGCCCCGTTAACCACCCTAATATAGTGCAGGTGCTGCAGTCACCTGCCTATGGTGATGTGGGGGCGTGGTCCTTAGCGCAACCAATACTAAGAAAATACTAAATAAATAAAACAATTACTTTTGTGTCCATAATTAACACATTAAGCCACAGTACCAATAAATCAGAAATAAGGAAAGAAAATAACTATTTTGGCTCCAACATTCCGGCCCCTAATTGGCATGCAGGAAACAAATGTCAATTATCAAAACAAAACAGAGGAGCCAAAGTTCTTTCACATCTTGTACAATATTATCGTCTTTTTTTTTCTTTTTTCTCTCTTTTTTTTTCACAATATTGCAAACTTTTCAGTCTCTTTTGAAGATCTGCAACAGTTGATGAGTCCAAGATGTGTGCATATGTGTGAGTGAATCTTCAGGTGCTGCTTGTAGGTGTGTGTGGTGGGAAAGGGAAGTGTGTGTGCGTGAATTTGTGCGGGGACGGGTGTGAGTGTGTGTTTGGCATGTATATGCGTTAGTCTCTGTCTGATGCCTCCAGAAGAAGCACGAGTTTGGTGATAGGCCGGCAAAGAGTGCTGGTCTTGGTCCGAACTTGTACTTGTCTTACGGCTCCCTTGGAATCAGGCACGGGTTGAGTCACTTGGCCCATAAGCCATGATCCTCTTGGTGCCATTTCGTCCACAATTAAAACGATGTCTCCTTTTTTGAAGTTTCGTGTCTTCCTTGTCCATTTTTGTCTTTGTTGCAGTTCTGGCAGATATTCTTTTATCCATCTTCTTCAAACTACATCTGCCATGTACTGAACTTGACGCCACCTCCTTTTGCTGTAACAGTCGTCCAGTATTGTGCAACTTCGCTACTGCAGCCCTTTGTGCATCGGTTGCTTTATTCCTTTCTTCCAGCAACACAAGTTCCTTGGCTTCAAACTTCTCCTTCATGCGCTTCACCTGGCTCTCCAGTTGAGTCAAGAAGTCTGTCTTCTCCTGCCACTTCTTGATTGTCTCACCGTGAACTCTTTTGGCCTCTTCCAACTCGACATCCTTGTCCACCAGCTGCTGTTTGAGCTCCTCCTTGCGGAGGCTCAAGTGCTCCAACTGCTCTCTGGCTTCTGCCTGCTGAGCGCGGTCCTCCTCCCGCTGCTGCTGGAACCTCTTCTGGGCCTGCGTTGCCTCTTCACACATCCTCCGTAGCTGGTCGTCACGCTCCTGCAAGGCCTCTTTAAGTTTGCGGATGGATTCAGTCTGGTCATCGACTATTTTGGCTTTAATTTTGAGGGCATCGCCGTCCCTCTCACTCTGCTTCTTCCGACTCTCCAGCTCAGCACCCAACACCTCTATCCTGGCTTCCAAACGTCCTCGATCCTGAGCCAAGGACACTCCTTGATGAGCGAGTTCCTGGCCCCAGATCTTCCTCTCTGCCCTGAGGCCGTCTATCACAGACTCGTGGGCTGTGAGCTGAGACATCAGTTGTGCCTTCTCTTTCTTCAGCAGCTCCAGCTGCAGACTCGCACGTCTGTCCTGCTGCAATTCTTCTTCCAAGGAACGGAAGCGGCTCTTCAGATCTGTCACAGTGTCATTTTTGGCTTTGTTCAACTGAGAGATGCGGCTGTTCTGTTCTTTGACCATTGCTGTCAGCTGCTGCACCAGAGAGGCAGATTTCTTCTCCTTCTCCTGGAACTGAGTGAATGCCACCTTGTGACCCACAAGCTCCTCGGTCATCTGGTCACAAACGTCTTTGACCTCAGAGAAGCGAGCAGCCTCAATGGTGAGCGCCATGCGGAACTCGTCCTCCAGGGCAGCGTACTGTTTCTTGCCCTCTGCCAGTTTCTCCTGCAGCTCAGACTCCCTTTGGCCGTGTTTCTGCTCCATGAATGCAACTTCTTTGGCAACTGCTTGGCGGAAATCTGACCCATCAGGCTGCAGCCGCAAGTCCAGTTGTTTCCTGTGCTCCTGTTCCCTGGAAACCAAGAGCTCGTGCAGCTTTTGAAGTTTGTCTTTCTGCTGGCGCACCGCTGCTCTCTGGATGTCCAGCTCTCTCCTCAGAACTGCTGCTTTGTTCCCCAGCTCCCGCTGTCGCTTCTCCTCCTCGGCTTGCTGTTGCGCCCTCAGTGACTCCCCCTGGGAGATGTTTTCCTCCAGCCTGTGCAATGCAGCATTGTGTTGCTCTTTGCTGGTGCGGGCTTGCTCCACCTGGTGGGTGAGGGATCGACACCTCGCCTCCAGCTCCTCAACACGATTTTTCAGTTCACAGCGCCCTGACCGCTCCCTCAGCAACAGTTCTTTCAATCTGTCAGTGGTGTGAAGGGCCAAACTCTGAAGATCTTTTTCTTCGCCGGCCTTGGTCTGCCAGCACTTGAGTTCGTCTGTGAGCTTCCTAACGGCCTGCTCTGCCTTCCAGCGTCGCTCTCTCTCCTGGTCACGCTCTTCCAAGATAGTCCTGTAGGTTTCTGCCTCATCTTTGGGTTTACTTGTCACGTCAACAGAGGCTCCAATGGCTCTTTGCAGGAACTTTCTCACTGGCTCGACTGCTTTCGCGCCGCGTGCAATGTTTACTTTTTTCCGGGTTCTCACTGTGGCCTCTGAACTCGTCTCGATGCGACACTGTGGATCACTGTCTGATTTCCTGCTTCTGATCTCCTTGGCAGGCCCCTTCTTCGTAAGGCTGTTGCGATGTCTGGGGATCCTGGACCGCCTCCGGTTTTCCTTCCCACTGTCACACTCGCTCTCTGACGTGTGATCCGTGTCCCTCTTGAAGATTTGTTGTGTCACGACAGCAGAGGAGCTACTGGTTGTTTTATCAGCAGGGGTCAACTTGATGAGCTGGTAAACTTGTTCCTCCAGTTTTTTGATGCGTTCTTCATTGACAGAGTCCACTGTTTCAGCTACACAACGATTGTTTGGAAATTGTGTGTCCTTTTTCTTTAATGGCAAAGCAATGCTGTAATGTCCATCTACCATTTTGATGGATGCAGAAACACTTTCCATGAACAATTTATCCTCCTGCGACATTTCAAGACGCTCTTCTTTCTCACGCTCCGGGAAGTCTTGCTTGATTTGCTGTCGTATCAAGTTCTCCAGCTTGACAACAGAGATCCTGTGAGCCATGACAACCCGTTTACCATTTTTGGAGACACTTGTTTTTCGAAAGGGACCATTTACAGTCCATCCTAAGGCTGTCTTAATGGCATAAGGTCCATTTTGCCTGCTGTTAATTACCTTCCAAGGTTCCAGTGCCATTGGAACGTTGCTGCCGATAAGCAAGCCGATATCAGAATTGATTGGATTGAGTTTTACCTCCTTTAGATATGGCCATTGCTTCAGATCCTCATGCGTGGGAATATTTTCCTTCTTAACAGGGATTTCATCTTGCATGTATGTAGTCGGAAGATCAAAGTAATCGTTACTGTCGACACTGCACATCTCTAGATCACATACAGATGCTGTCTTGACAACTTGAACTTGAACCATTGTTCGTAAAAGTATATCTGTGGTCCTTCCAGTGAGTTGAAGCTGCTGGAGAAGTGCCTTGCTGCAAAAACAATCAGTGCTGCCTGGATCTAAAAAGGCATATGTGGTGACTGTTTTGTTGTTTTTCTTGTTTCTTACCTTTACAGGCACTATAGCTAAGACCGGTTCCACTTCTCCAGTGTTGTTATCACTTGATCCAGTTTCTTTGTCAACTTCAACTAGACCACTTGTGATAGACTTTTCTTGGTCTTTATAAGTTTTGGCTCCTCCTTTATTGGTGATGTGCAAAACAGTAGGGTGCTTGAGAGAACAAACTTGACATGTCAGCCTTTGTGAGCATCCTTTGCTCATGTGCCCTGACTCCAAACATCCAAAGCACACTCCTTTCCTTTTCAAAAAATCCAGTTTTTCATTCTGAGCTTTCCTGTTAAATTGAGAGCAGGTATCAAGCGTATGAGCGCCACTGCAAAATAAACAAGGCTTTCTATTATCTTTAATAGATTGGACATGGGAAACACTGCCCCCTGCTGGTCTTGTCAATGGGGACACGCTGGTAACTAAACCACTCTTGCTCCTTCTCACCATGCTGCCTTTTGGCAGCTGTGGTACCTGGAAGTTTCCTTTTAAAATTGGTGCAACGTCTTTTAAGCTGCCGAATACTGGGTGGGATAAGACTTTAGCTTGATTATCCACAAAATTCACCAAATCTGCAAACCTGGCTCTTCTTCCACTCTGCTCTTGCAGGTCACAAGCTTTGAACCTCCATTTTTCTTTCAATTTATAAGGAAGCTTGGAAATGATGGCTTTCATATTCGTTGGATGATCCAGTTCCTCCAGATAATCCACCGTGTTCATTGCGTTGAGGCAGCTGTTTAAAAACAATGAGAAGCTCTTCAAAGATTCAGCATCCTCCACTTTTATAGATGGCCAACAGATTGCCTTATCCAAGTAAGCTGTGGCAATTGTGTAGTCATCTCCAAAATGTTTTTTCAGCAGTCTTTTTGCCTCCAGATATCCTCTGTCTGCTGGCATATACTGGCAGCTGCGCACAAGCTCCTGTGGCTGGCCGGCTGTAAACTGCTCCAAAAAGTGAAGTCTGTCCCTGCTGTTGTCCGTTCTCTTCTCAATTCCATATTCAAACGCTCTGATGAAAAACAGATAGTCCAATGGTTCGCCTTTGAAAACTGGTATGGAAAGTGAAGGTAATGATGACATATTGTGCTGCTTTACCAGAGCTTCTGTAATTTTGTTTTGCTTTTCCATTATTTCCGCTAACTTGTCAACGCTGGTATGCTCTTGCCTTGGTGCAGAGTTGAACCTCTGCATGGTGGTTGATTTGTGGTCATGCTGCTGAGCGCTCACGTGAGTTTGCATGCTTTGTTCCACTGTGTGCGGCAGGTCATAACCTTTGACAGAGGTTTCTCTAGTTTTTGGTCTCACCACTTGTGGATGTTGTACCTTTTCAGTGGAAACTTCCTCGTGTGGACTTTGAGCAGCGCCCTTTCTGTAGTACGAGCTCATTCCATCAGATTGAAGAGATTTTTTGGAGCTGTCTCTGGCTTGCATAGACTCCAACACACTGATTTTTGCATTTGCTGCGGCGAGTTCAGTTTCCAGCTCCAATTGTTCCTGTCTCCTCTTCAATAGCTCCTGTTGCGCTTCAAGCTCGTGTTTTTTATCCAAGGCCGCAACTCTCTCCATGATGGCTGCTCTTTCGGCACGAATACGAATATGCGATGATGTTCCGGATGAACCTGACCATGACGTAGCCTTTGATTTTGGGGCATTAGAAACGCTGTCATCTGGTCCAATGTCATCCCAGTTTACATCACCTGGTTGCTTGTCGTTATCCACCATAGTGAATGAAGTCATCTGCTGTCCATCTCCAATACTTGACTGTTTGACTTCACACAACCATATTTGCACATCCTGTCCAAAAGCACTCAATTCAGCAATCTTATATTTAAGCCACTGCACTTGTTTAGCATATTCATTGTCAGGTAGCAAACCTTCAAGTGAATTCTGACATGCATTTGCTTCGTCACAAAGTCTGTTCAGTTCATGCAAATGGCCTTTTACTTTATTAGCATTTTCATTTGATTGCATGAGCTCTTTCATTATTTCCATTGTTTTTTTTTTGCCTGTTTGCACTTCAAGTTTCTTGTTTTTTGGGTGTTGAATAAAAACATCTCCCAACCCTTGGCAGTTAGTTTGATAACCCTTTTTTCCTTTACAGGGCCCGTCACATTTTCCATTGCGACATTTTGCTTTTCAGCATCACCATCTTGTCGCTGAACAACAGGATCAATGTTAGACGTGACGTTTTCATCCATTGCTTATATTCAACTTTGGCGTTACATTTACAGACTTCAATCCTTCGGATGTGCGAGTGCGACATTCCCAATGAATGACGCTTCATTGAGTGGGCGTGACAGATTAATGTTCATTGACGCTGCGTGCGTTCCATTTGTTTGCACAACAGCGTTCGAACGATCGTCATGCGCCAGTTTTAGACAATAAAAGCGCGACTATTTCCCTGTGAAATGTCGGGCTTTGCTCTTGGTGAATTGTTGAGTTTCAGTTCGACGCGCCCAAGCGTGCTTGTGATAAACAAAAATTCTGGAGGATGCGGCGATCCGCTGTTCAGATTGTTTATTTGCAATCCAAAAACAAAAAACAAAAACGGTCTTACCGCGACAGCGGACAATGCGGCACAGGTTGCTTGCAAACTCACAGATCGACAAAGTAATCCAACAATCGTCAAAAAATGAGAAATCCAAAAAGTGCTTGAAAAGCGGTCTAAAACTGTTTGGCTGCATTCAACTCAAGAGACCTGCCGGCCCCGTTAACCACCCTAATATAGTGCAGGTGCTGCAGTCACCTGCCTATGGTGATGTGGGGGCGTGGTCCTTAGCGCAACCAATACTAAGAAAATACTAAATAAATAAAACAATTACTTTTGTGTCCATAATTAACACATTAAGCCACAGTACCAATAAATCAGAAATAAGGAAAGAAAATAACTATTTTGGCTCCAACAGAAGTATACGTGTATGCATATGTATTCATATATATACATATACGTATATATATTTAGATAGATAGATAGATAGATAGATACCTGTTGGAATTAATAATGGCAGAATTATTTTCCTTTCTTCACGGTTTAGTCTGGCTGCCATCATAAATACACATATGTGTGTACATAAGTATCTATATATGTACACATATATATACAAACATACACACTCTTTTATAAGCACACACAACGAAGTATGAACATAAAGCACAGCTTTGTTTTAGAAATGTTGACATTCTTTAGCAATTTTAAAGCCTTCAACTTGTAATAACAACCGCATATGACGCACTTGATATTCACGCTCGAAAATCACACGCAAGTCGACATTCAGGGCAATGATTGTCAAAGCCGTAATGTATGCAATGCACATCCTGACTGATTTTCCTGCACTAGTAATGTTCTCAGAGCATTCCAGGAGATTATTTCATGATACCTTTTACAACGGAGTTCAATGCAGGAATGAGTCAGTGACCCCAAACTGTTATATAGTATGTACTGTATGTACAGATATGATCAGGAATACAACCAGAATATTAAAGATGACTGTGCTTGAAGAAAATGTATCACAGCGGGAGGATGTGATGTCCGTTTGAAGTCATGGAAAATGTGTGTGTGTGTGTGTGTGTGTGTGTGTGTGTGTGTGTGTGTGTGTGTGTGTGTGTGTGTGTGTGTGTGTGTGTTCAAACAGTGGACCATCTGCTCCCTCAACAGACTAAATGCTACCTGAACCACAGGGCCCAGTCCTGGACCAGCTCCCTCAGCCACACACACGCTCACAATCACACACACACACACACACACACTACTACAAATTTCCTAGTCATTTTTTTGATTTCACGGTCATTTGATAATTAACCATTAACCAAGTACATACAGTAATACGTTTTTCGTACGTCGGAAAATCATGCTAGGAGCTTGTTCAATGAACGCTAGTTCACTCAAGTAAATGTAAAACATGTCCTCCAGCGGAAACAATGTCATAGGAAATGATTTGGGAAATTTGCATTCGGCCAATCTACATATGGAATTGAGTCGATTGAGTCTTTTTGTATGATAATTATATAATATGGAGTTCCGGCTTTAAGGTTCAGTCTGAAATCTTTTGCATTATTTATGGTTTTATATATATTATATATTATTAAAATATTAATATATTGCCCATAAATACATTAATAAAAGTGTACAATCACAGTACAATAAAAGTAATTTGGTTTTTCTACCCATAGGACAGTTCTCATATATTAGAATGTACACAGAGCAATAAAGGTCTTGCTCCCAGTTAGTAGCTCACTGGCAAGCTCAGGAGGGGGAGGGAGCGTGAATGACGCTGCAATCTAAAATCTGACCATTTGATGTCGCTGTTTTGTTTTTTTCAAAATCCCCAAATATTACACTCTTACGGAAAATCATGGTACAAGCTCATGTAGTGAGAATGCCAGTTCACTCCAGTCAATGTGTACTTTTAGTGGTTATTAGGTCATTCGGAACCTTTTCTAGTGGTTTGTTTATAGCTGCGTATCACGGAGACGACACCACTGTTTTTAATCTGTCACTCACTTGTGTGTGTGTGTGTGTGTGTGTGTGTGTGTGTGTGTGTGTGTGTGTGTGCGCGTGCTCATTGGTAGGATCTGACGGAGGCCATCCCCATCCAGGAGGTGGTGGTGGGCAGAGTGAACTCAGCGGGGGAGGACATCAGCCAGTTGAGCACACCAGACGATGCCTCCAGGCTGCGAGCGACGCTCAAGCTCCTCAACTCTCGCTGGGCCAGCGTCTGCCAGCAGCTCAACGAGCGCAAGAGGAGGTGTGTGTTTGTGCACGTGTGTGTGTGTGTGTGTGTGTGTGGGGGGGGGGGGGTACTTTAGTAGCTGCAGGTTGTGTATAATCCGCGCTTGTCTTATTTTCAAATGTCGCCAGAAGGTTTTTTTGGTTGTTTTTTTTTGACGAAACCTCCTTGTTTCTCTCTGTCCTTTGACCAAGACGACATCCACGGGTGCCAGATTATTGGAGGCCGGCTGTTACAACAGACACGTTTTTTTTTTTTCTTCTTTTTTTGCAATGAAAGACAACCGAAAGGGCAAACGGGCGACTCGTTCAAATGCCAAATTGATTAGTGTGCCGCTTATTTTGACGTGCCGTTAGCTCGTAGGTGTAAAACCTCTGGCCCGCGGCCCAAATCCGCACTGTCATTATATTTGGCCCACGAGGCAATGTACAAAATCACGACTAGAGCTGCTTATTTTATACAGCACATGTAGCTGCTTATACTACGAATCCCATTTATTATGCTAATAACAGCACGAATGGGACAGAGGTGGTAAAAATATTCACATGTTGTACTTAAGTAGAAGTATGGGGCGGAAAAAATACTTCTTTACTCAAGTAAAAGTAAAAAAGTACAGTTTCTGAAATGTACTGGAGTAAAAAGTGATTTTTTTTTTTAATTTATTTTTTGCAATTATTGAAACAATACATTTGTTGATCAGCTGAGGAACTCTAAAATAATCTCCCTCAAAATTATGATCCAGTTTTGTTTTCGACAACCCAACAGCAGAGTTCAAATAGCTCCACTTCAAGCAACAGCGGCTGTTGTAAGAAGTGAATTACTGTTAAAAGAATTTGGATCGTTCAACTTCTTTTAACACAAACGTAGCAAGTAAAGTGTTTTTCCAATTTAAGGAGTACAAAGTACAGATATTTGCGTACAAAATGTAGAAAGTCAAAGTCATCCGAAAAAGAGAAGTACTCAAGTAATGTACCGCTATCTGAAAAATATACTTAAGCCCCTCAACAAAGTATTTGTACTTTGTTACTTCCCAGCTCTGCATTTAAAAGAAGTCTGTTTCGGGACGATGGGAATGAACTGTGTATTGTTTTTCCCCCCTCCTGCTCCTCTGCTCCCCCTGCAGGTCGTCAGAGGCGCGCACGGCAGCGGCGGCTCTGCAGGAGGACATGGCTTCGCTGCTGGGCTGGCTGGACAGCGCCGAGGGCGTGCTGGCCATCCCGCTGCAGCCGGCCGAGCCCCGCCACGTCAGGGACACGCTGGGCAAAGTCCAGGTTAGCGCCGCCGACGGTCCCTCCCCATCCTATCCTCTCGCCATCCTATTCCCGCAGTCTCATTATTACCTCGGCTGACGTGATTCAATAGTGAGGAACGTTATGGCCCTTGTTGAGATGCTATAATGTTTTCCTTCTGAAATCCAACCTTGAAAAACGCTTGGTTAGTGTGTGTGTGTGTGTGTGTGTGTGTGTGTGTGTGCATGCTCGCGTTTACATAATTGGATTGAAAGAGCTTGTGTCCTACATTGGGATGCTGCGATGGTTTCTTATTGAATTCTGAGTGTGTGTGTGTGTGTGTGTGTGTGTGTGTGTGTGTGTGTGTGTGTGTGTGTGTGTGTGTGTGTCAGGCACATGTGGCAGAGCTTCCTGCCAAGGAGGAGGCGATGGAGGACCTGAACGCCAGACACAAACAGATTGTGCTTCCAGCGGACAGACAGAAAGACATCCGGATTATCAACACTCGCTGGGCTCAGGTCAGTATCGGATATCCATTTATTCAGATGGAAAAAAAGAAAGAAAAGTGGGGGGGGGGAAACACCTCAAAACACCAAACACCAGCGATGCACTGATACCATATTTTTACACAGGCGTTCCGTTATTTGAACAACATTCCTCAGCATGTTTTACTGTCACATACTGCAAGTACAACTGGTATTGTGGTGGCGTGGTAACTGCACATATCGATCTATCCTGGTGTCACGTGTGTCACAGTAATACGGGTCCAAATAAGGGTGCATCATGACAGCAAAACCAGCTTTTGCTAAAACCAGTTTTTGTCTTTTTGCATGCAAATTGTATCACATAGAGTGTTCAGCCTTTTAAGGTCCAATGTTTAATATTTGTCTTGATTTATGATTTTTATATTGGCAAAAGCTTAACATACTGCCCATAAATACATTAATAAAAGTGTACAATTGCAGTACAATAAAAGCAATTTGGGTTTTCTACCTAAACAACGGTTCTCATGTACATAACAATATACACAGAGCAATAAGGGTCTTGCTCCCAGTTCACTGGCAAGCTCAGGAGGGGGAGGGAGAGTGAAAGACACTGAAATCTAAAATCTGACCACTTGATGTCGCTGTTTTTTCTTCAAAATCTCCAAATATTACACGCTTAACCTTTAAGCTATTAAATAAAAAGCTAATTAGGACCATTTCTGGTTCAACCCATCTCAAGTTTAGCGATAAAATTTCAAATTAAACAACATCAGTTGTTTGCCGGAAATTGTAATATTTTAAACAGTTTTTTTTTTTAAGTTTTTCATTTGTCCGATGAATTCAAACGCTCTACGTTCATCAGCGATCATCTAAACTTGACGCTCCGAAACCTACCAGACTCGCGGCAGCAAGTGTGTCTGTGTGCGTGCGTGTGCGCAGGTGTCCAAGGCTCTTCCCGAGCGGCAGCTGGAGATGGAGGGTCTGCTGAGGGAGCTGGAGAGCCTGCAGGCTCAGCTGGATGAGCTGTCGGCCTGGGCATCCAGCACCAGGGCCCGGCTGGAGAACAGCACTGAGGAGCCGCCCAGCCAGGTAGCGGAAAGCAGCCGCTTTGTTCCATCGTTTCCTCTGCGGTCAGGTAGACTGGGGTCTGCGCTGCCACAGGGCTCACACACAGAGGCAGAGGAAAAGTCTTGAGGAAGAGTCGCTGGAGCTCTGAACTCCCCCAGCAAACCATAATCGGGAATATCTTGCATATTAGACAATCACTTGCACTTGATTGCGCCATAACACATCATGTACATTCATATATTGATATTAGATTAGATTAGATTAGATTAGATTAGATTATATGCAGCAGACCCCCGCAACCAGGAGTTCAGAAAGAAGCGGGTATTGAAAATGGATGGATGGATATGTTATACACACCAATCCTGTTGTCCTCCACACTTTATATAGTCTATATATAGTTGCTATGCTATATACTGTAATATGATATTACATTTTAAAGTATATTCTATATTATCCTTGCAACCCAGAGTGCAGGAACAAGCAGGTCTTAGAAATGGATGGATGGATGGATTGTATTTTATGTTAAATAAAATCATGCAATTAATTATATTATATTGTTCATATATTATACTGTATTATTGCACTATTGTTATTATTATTATATATTATTATAGGCATGTTGCCTATTTTGCATTCCATTGTTTGCAACTAATTATATTGTATTGTATTGTCTTAACACTTCAAATACCCGTTAAGGTACTTTTTAAAAAAAAAAATTTTACTTGCCATTTTTTACCTTTTTTTAATTCTTTTTTACACTTTCTTTATTCCTTGTAAATGCACAATCACGGCGGCTTCTGCCACACCAGCACTTCACCGCCATGCAACGTTGACGCGTGACAATTAAAAAATGTCTGAATTTTGAATCTTGTGTCAAGAAAGCAGAGCAAGTGGATTCTCATCGTTGCCGACTCTGTTGTTTCATTTTTCCACAGCTGGTGGAGGAAGTGCAGGCCAGGCAGCCGGAGGTGGTCTCCGTGTTGGAGCGGGCTGACCGGCTGTACGAGGACAGCGCCCCCAACCTGCCAGACAAGGTGAGGGGGGGACTCCGAGCGACTCGGGGAGCGTCCCGCACTCAGCGCTCCTCTCGCCAGTGAAATAAACACAACTTCTTCTCTTTCATCTCTCGGCTAGCTAGCTTCTTCAAACGAGCCATCAAAACCGTTTCGCGTACTTCATTAACGTACGTCGTTACATCTTTTGAAGATCAAAGGCACTGTGGCGTGCTTGGCTCCAGCTTTTCCCATTTGGAGTTTTTGAATTAAGGGCGGTGGAGTTGGGGGGCAGAAAAAAATTTATTATTATTCATCGTCAGTGACTCTGATTTAGTTGTTTGTTTGTTTTTACCCTGCTTCGGTGCATGCGGCGACAGATGAAGTATGTCAAGCTGAAAGAAGACTGGACCGTCATCCTGGAGCTGCTCCAGCAGCACCGGGAGAGGATGGCCGCGTTGCTGGTGGCCAAAAAAGCCAGTAAGACTCTTATTTTTGCCCTGTTTGTGCGTCAGCGAGTCTGTTGCCTCTGAGCCGAAGCGGCGTTTGCAACTAGAATGGAAGAGTCTAAAAATACCATTGAGTGAAAGGTCCACTGTGTGAAATTTGGCCTGATTTATCCTTTTATTTTGGTAAAAGCTTGATTTGCAATCTATTTATGGATTTGAGTCTATTAATCAATTTGTAAATTCAGCGCTAAAACTGTTATATAATACAGATTGTTCAGCCTTTTAAGGTCCAGTGTGTAGAATTTGGCTTGATTTTATATTGGTAAAAGCTTAACATACTGCCCATGATTACATTAATAAAAGTGTACAATTGCAGTACAATAAAAATAATTTGGTTTTCCTACCCTGAGAACGGTTCTTATTTATATATAAGAATATACATAGATCAAGGGTCTTGCTCCCAGTTCGCTGCCATCTTGCACCGCTTTATTTCTAAGGAAGCCTGGTATGGACAATTCAGGTCGCTTGACAGCGTGTTTCATAATCAAGGTGAGTGCTGGCTTCCTCAAATAAACCAACGAAGAAGGAGGTGGACGAGGTATCCAGGTTTGTGCGCGCACGCCACCGGAGTTCACTGGCAAACTGCAATCTAAAATCTGTCCACTTGATGGCAGAATTCTACACACTGTACCTTTAAAGAAGGAAGCAATGACCCAACGTTGTATATAGGAAACTATCCTGTTTTCTGGAGATTTGGTTTTAAATTACGTGACGCGACTCCAATGTACTCAAGGATTTGGAACATTCAGGATCTGGGACATTGAAGCAATGATTATTATTTATAAATAAACCACCAAAGAAGAAGGTGAATGAAGTATCCAGGTTTGTGTGTGCCGGCTGCCGTCGTTCACTGGCAAGCTCAGGAGAGGGAGGGTGAACGAATGAGTGCTGCAATCTAAAATCTAACCACTTGATGTCCCTGTTTCTTCTTCGAAATATCCAAACTTTACACGCCGTACGATTTTGACAACGCTGTTTCAGACCAAACTCTGACGGGGAGCTCCATGGCCGAGTCGGCGGCGCTGGCTCAGTTCAACAAGTCGTGGGCCGAGCTGAGCGACTGGCTCGCCCTGCTGGACAACATGGTGCAGAACAAGCGTGTGGTGGTGGCCGACCTGGACGACATCAACGACAACATCGCCGTGCTCAAGGTCTCTGTTGCCCACCAGCTGGATTTGTACTGACCAATAAAATGAGCAGACTATTGTGGTCAGCTGTTAGTTAAAGTAGTTGAAGATTGGTGCAACTTTCAAAGCAGCTAAACTACTTGGATGCCAGCGTTCTTGTGGAACCGGTGACGCTGTCGCTGGAGTAGTAATGCTGAAGTTTCCGTCTTTGGTTTGTTTCACTTTTGTGTGCGTTTGTCAGTCGTCTTTGCAGGAGCTGGAACAGAGGCGCCCCCTCCTGGAGAAGCAGGTCACAGCAGCCCAGAACCTGAAAAACAAAACCAGCAACCAGGAAACCCGCAACGCTATCACCGAGCGCAGTACGTGACACACAGTGGGGCTGTGATTGAAACTAATTCAGGCAAACGCACGCAAGACCTGTGTTTTTTCGCCTCGAAAATTTTAGAACTTTTGTTTGGACAGCCCTTTTCACTTGCTCTCTGAGCAGGCAAATTTCCTGGAATGGCACATTGACACTCGGGATAATTTTTATTTGGCAGTACTTAAAACTCCATGTAAGACTAGACAAAACATAAAATGACCCAAATAACTGAACTCACACAGCAAAATAATCCGAATTTGGAATGCAGAACGGCGTTGGATTGATTTTGGTTCCTACTTAGCTGCACATTGCCTGAACAGAGCGAACACAACGTCGACCAGTGGCGAGAAAGAATCCTAGAAAATTTTCTATTGCCAAAAAAGCGCCTTCTTACATCAGTAACCGTTTTTAATTTCAAATGCCTGTAAATTGCCTGCTTTTTTTGCCAAGTGAAAACTGAGCAAGCCCAACCTGCTGCTAAACCCAGAGGACCACCACATAAGTATGCATAGCCTGTGTTGCGATGCAAAATTAAGTATAGATGGGTTCGATGCTGACTGGAGATCCCCTGCCAAGATCTTTTTTATCCTAATGCATCCCTTTAATATTTAATATCAAATCTTTACTCTCTGTTCCCCTCCTGCTGTTCTCAACGGACGAGTCCCTCTGCAGGCGAAAAAAATTCTCTCCATTTTTTCACCCACTGCAATTTGCATACATTTGCTATCCCGTGTGTATTAGTCGCTCCCAGGAGAACCTTATTAAAAAAATCCGGTGGCTCTGTTTGAATAAAATCTGACCAGCGTCGCCAAAAACTCCTATGAACAAGTGCTCTTTCACTTCTGCGTGGCACAAAGCTTCATTCCCATCCAACAACTCGGCCAACGTTCTTTATGGTGACATTTGCCTTTATTACAATAGCGCGACAAACATCACGACGCCTCTCGGGTTCAATGCAAAGTTGAAAAAAAATGTTTTCAGAGACCAAAGTGGGCCAGACTTGTGCATTTCTAACCTACAAAGTAAATAATGAGAATTAGAACATTGAGCATTCATGTAGCTAAAACCAGGCATGGTAACCAAAAAATATGACGCAAGCCTCCATTGACTTTTAGCAATCCTGACTGCTAAAAAAAAAAAAACCTTTTGGCTTTTCCCTCAGTCATTTGTTTTCTCTGCTTTCTTAGTCGACAGGCTCCAGACCCTCTGGGAGGACTCCCAGACCAAACTCTCCGACAGGACAAAGCAGCTGCACAACATGTTGCAAGACTCAATCAACTGGTTGGACGCCAAGAAGAGGGTGGAGCCGCAAATCAGCCGCGCCGGCGAGAAGTTGGAGTCCATGCAGGAGATAACGTACACGGTGGACGACGTGAAGAAGCTGAACAACGAGCTCAAGGTGGGAAAGGAGATCCATGTTTGGATCTCATAATGCTGCATGTAAAGATGGGCGGAGTTACCTTTTTATTTAGCAAAAAAGCCATTTTTAAGCCGAGAGATTGGTTTAACGCTCCGCACCATTTTGACTTTGCTGTTCCTTCCAGTGAGCGGATGACAGTTGGCTGTTGAACATTAGCCATGTCCACAGCTTTATTGCCATTTTCACCCAAAATCACCCAAAATGGACATTACGACTTCTGAATTTTAGACTAAGAATTTTTTTTTTCCAAGTTTACAGTTAAATCTAGTGAACAGTACAAATTCTGGGCTCATTTTCGATATTGACAGCCAGTCATTTTTGGTATTTTTGCAACCAACTTTGGCAACCAACTTTTGCTAGCCAAATCACAGGATTCAGGTTCACTTCCGCCATGGCCTCCTTCTTGAAACCAGAAGCTCCGCACGTCTTTTTTTTATACAGTCCGTGGTGAAGCGCAAGACTCCACGTCTTGAGACTTTGAGTTAATTTCCTCCCCGATTTCCTCCTTTTCCTTCCTTCTTGCGACCCCTTCATCCTCCGCAGATCTTTTTGAAAGACATGCAGCA